>NW_027446687.1:0-116559 GCF_038048845.1 Mixophyes fleayi | reverse complement strand
TAATCATGAATTGAATCATGAATCATGAATTATGAATTGAATCATGAATCATTAATCATGAATTGAATCATGAATTGAATCATGAATCTTGAATCATGAATTAAATCATGAATCATGAATTGAATCATGAATCATGAATCATGAATCGAATCATGAATCACGAGTCAAGAATCATGAATCAAATCATGAATCATGAATCATGAATTATGAATTAAATCATGAATCATGAATTATGAATCATGAATTGAATCATGAATCATGAATCATGAATCATGAATTGAATTATGAATCATTAATCATGAATCGAATCATGAATCATGAATTGAATCATGAATCATGAATTGAATCATGAATCATGAATCATGAATCGAATCATGAATCATGAATCAAGAATCATGAATCGAATCATGATTCATGAATTGAATCATGAATTGAATCATGAATCATGAATTGAATCATGAATCATTAATCATGAATTGAATCATGAATCATGAATCGAATCATGAATCATGAATCTTGAATCATGAATCATGAATTGAATCATGAATCATGAATCATGAATCGAATCATGAATCATGAATCATGAATCATGAATCATGAATCGAATCATGAATCATGAATCATGAATTGAATCATGAATCATGAATCATGAATCATGAATCGAATCATGAATCATGAATCATGAATTGAATCATGAATCTTGAATCATGAATTAAATCATGAATCATGAATCGAATCATGAATCATGAATCATGAATTGAATCATGAATCATGAATCATAAATTATGAATCATGAATTATGAATTGAATCATGATTCATGAATCAAGAATCATGAATTGAATCATGAATCATGATTTATGAATCGAATCATGAATCAAGAATCAAGAATCGAATCATGAATCATGAAATAAATTCAGAATCATAAATCATGAATCATGAATTGAATCATGAATCATGAATCATGAATTGAATCATGAATCATGATTCATGAATTGAATCATGAATTATAAATTAAATCATGAATCATGAATCATGAATTGAATCATGAATTGAATCATGAATCATGAATTGAATCATAATTCATGAATCATGAATCATGAATTGAATCATGAATCATGAATCATGAATTGAATCATGAATCATGAATTGAATCATGAATCATGAATCATTAATTGAATCATGAATTGAATCATAAATCATGAATCATGAATTGAATCATGAATAATGAATTGAATCATGAATTGAATCATGAATCATGAATTGAATCATGAATCGAATCATGAATCATGAATCATGAATTGAATCATGAATCATGAATCGAATCATGAATCATGAATCATGAATCATGATTTGAATCATGAGTCGAATCATGAATCATGAATCATGAATTGAATCATGAATCATGAATCGAATCATGAATCTTGAATCATGAATCGAATCATGAATCATGAGTCAAGAATCATGAATCGAATCATGAATCATGAATCATGAATTATGAATTGAATCATGAATCATGAATCATGAATTGAATCATGAATCATGAAACATGAATCATGAATTGAATCATGAATCATGAATCATGAATCGAATCATGAATCGAATCATGAATCGTGAATCAAGAATCATGAATCGAATCATGAATCCTGAATCATGAATCATGAATTGAATCATGAATCATGAATTATGAATCATGAATTGAATCATGAATCATGAATTGAATCATGAATCATGAATTATGAATCATGAATTGAATCATGAATCATGATTTGAATCATGAATCATGAATCATGAATCGAATCATGAATCATGAATTGAATCATGAATCATGAATTGAATCATGAATCATGAATCATGAATTGAATCATGATTTGAATCTTGAATCATGAATCATGAATCATGGATTGAACCATGAATCATGAATCATGAATTGTATCACGAATCATGAATCATGAATTGAATCATGAATCATGAATTGAATCATGAATCATGAATCATGAATTGAATCATGAATCATGAATCGAATCATGAATCATGAATTATGAATCATGAATTGAATCATGAATCATGAATTGAATCATGAATCATGAATTGAATCATGAATCAAAACATGAATCATGAATCATGAATTGAATCATGAATCATGAATCGAATCAAGAATCTTGAATCATGAATTGAATCATGAATTATAAATTAAATCATGAATCATGAATTATGAATTGAATCATGAATTGAATCATGAATCATGAATCATGAATCGAATCATAAATCATGAAACATGAATTGAATCATGAATCATGAATCATGAATCATGAATTGAATCATGAATCATGGATCATGAATTGAATCATAAATCATTAATCATGAATCGAATCATGAATCATGAATCATGAATTGAATCGAATCATGAATCATGAATTGAATCATGAATCATGAATTGAATCATGAATCATGAATCATGAATTGAATCATGAATCATGAATCGAATCATGAATCATGAATTATGAATCATGAATTGAATCATGAATCATGAATTGAATCATGAATCATGAATTGAATCATGAATCATGAATTGAATCATGAATCAAAACATGAATCATGAATCATGAATTGAATCATGAATCATGAATCGAATCAAGAATCTTGAATCATGAATTGAATCATGAATTATAAATTAAATCATGAATCATGAATTATGAATTGAATCATGAATTGAATCATGAATCATGAATCATGAATTGAATCATAATTCATGAATCATAAATCATGAATTGAATCATGAATCATGAATCATGAATCATGAATTGAATCATGAATCATGAATCATGAATTGAATCATGAATGATGAATCATGAATCATGAATCGAATCATGAATCATGAATTAAATCATGAATCATGAATTAAATCATGAATCATGAATTGAATCATGAATCATGAATCATGAATTGAATCATGAATCATTAATCATGAATTATTCATTGAATCATGAATCATGAATTGAATCATGAATCATGAATCGAATCTTGAATCATGAATTGAATCATGAATCTTTGAATTGAATCATGAATTATGAATTGAATCATGAATCATGAATCATAAATCATGAATTATGAATTGAATCATGAATTGAATCATGAATCATGAATCATGAATTGAATCATGAATCATTAATCATGAATTGAATCATAATTCATGAATTGAATCATGAATCATGAATCGAATCATGAATCTTGAATCATGAATTAAATCATGAATCATGAATTAAATCATGAATCATGAATCATGAATCGAATCATGAATCACGAGTCAAGAATCATGAATCAAATCATGAATCATGAATCATGAATTATGAATTAAATCATGAATCATGAATTATGAATCATGAATTGAATCATGAATCATAAATTGAGTCATGAATCATTAATCATGAATCGAATCATGAATCATGAATTGAATCGTGAGTTGAATCATGAATCATGAATTGAAGCATGAATCATTAATCATGAATTGAATCATGAATCATGAATCATGAATTATGAATTGAATCATGAATCATGAATCATGAATCAAAAATTATGAATCATGAATTATGAATTGAATCATGATTCATGAATCAAGAATCATGAATTGAATTATGAATCATGATTTATGAATCGAATCATGAATCAAGAATCAAGAATCGAATCATGAATCATGAAATAAATCCAGAATCATAAATCATGAATCATGAATTTAATCATGATTCATGAATCATGAATTGAATCATGAATCATGAATCATGAATCATGATTAAATCCAGAATCATAAATTGAATCATGAATTGAATCATGAATCATGAATCATGAATCATAAATTGAACCATGGATCATGAATCATGAATTGAATCATGAATTATAAATTAAATCATGAATCATGAATCATGAATTGAATCATGAATTGAATCATGAATCATGAATCATGAATTGAATCATAATTCATGAATCATGAATTGAATCATGAATCATGAATCATGAATTGAATCATGAATCATGAATCATGAATCAAATCATGAGTCATGAATTGAATCATGAATCATGAATTGAATCATGAATCATGAATCATTAATTGAATCATGAATTGAATCATAAATCATGAATCATGAATTGAAATCATAAATCATGAATCATGAATTTAATCATGAATCATGAATTGAATCATGAATCATGAATTGAATCATGAATCATGAATCATGAATCATAAATTGAATCATGAATCATGAATCATAAATTGAATCATGAATCGAATCATGAATCATGAATCATGAATTGAATCATGAATCATGAATCGAATCATGAATCATGAATTGAATCATGAATCATGAATCATGAATTGAATCATGAATCATGAATCATGAATTGAATCATGAATCATTAATCATGAATTGAATCATGAGTCATGAATTGAATCATGAATCATGAATTGAATCATGAATCTTGAATCATGAATTGAATCATGAATCATGAATTGAATCATGAATCATGAATCATGAATCGAATCATGAATCACGAGTCAAGAATCATGAATCAAATCATGAATCATGAATCATGATTTATGAATTGAACCATGAATCATGAATCATGAATCATGAATTATGAATCATGAATTATGAATTGAATCATGATTCATGAATCAAGAATCATGAATTGAATCATGAATCATGATTTATTAATCGAATCAAGAATCAAGAATCGAATCATGAATCATGAAATAAATCATGAATCATGAATCATGAATTGAATTGAATCATGAATCATGAATTAATCCAGAATCATAAATTGAATCATGAATCATGAATCATGAATCATAAATTGAACCATGAATCATGAATCATGAATTGAATCATGAATTGAATCATGAATCATGAATCATGAATTGAATCATAATTCATAAATCATGAATCATGAATTGAATCATGAATCATGAATCATGAATCATGAATCATGAATTGAATCATGAATCATGAATCATGAATCAAATCATGAATCATGAATTGAATCATGAATCATGAATTGAATCATGAATTGAATCATGAATCATGAATCATTAATTGAATCATGAATTGAATCATAAATCATGAATCATGAATTGAATCATGAATAATGAATTGAATCATGAATTGAATCATGAATCATGAATTGAATCATGAATCATGAATCATGAATCATAAATTGAATCATGAATCATGAATTGAATCATGAATCGAATCATGAATCATGAATCATGAATTGAATCATGAATCATGAATCGAATCATGAATCTTGAATCATGAATTGCATCATGAATCATGAATCATGATTGAATCATGAATCATGAATCGTATCATGAATCATGAGTCAAGAATCATGAATCGAATCATGAATCATGAATCATGAATTATGAATTGAATCATGAATCATGAATTGAATCATGAATCATGATTTATGAATCGAATCATGAATCAAGAATCAAGAATCGAATCATGAATCATGAAATAAATCCAGAATCATAAATCATGAATCATGAATTTAATCATGATTCATGAATCATGAATTGAATCATGAATCATGAATCATGAATCATGATTAAATCCAGAATCATAAATTGAATCATGAATTGAATCATGAATCATGAATCATAAATTGAACCATGAATCTAATCATGAATTGAATCATGAATCATGAATCATGAATGATTCATGAATTGAATCATGAATTATAAATTAAATCATGAATCATGAATCATGAATTGAATCATGAATTGAATCATGAATCATGAATCATGAATTGAATCATAATTCATGAATCATGAATCATGAATTGAATCATGAATCATGAATCATGAATCATGAATTGAATCATGAATCATGAATCATGAATCAAATCATGAATCATGAATTGAATCATGAATCATGAATTGAATCATGAATCATTAATTGAATCATGAATTGAATCATAAATCATGAATCATGAATTGAATCATAAATCATGAATCATGAATTGAATCATGAATCATGAATTGAATCATGAATCATGAATTGAATCATGAATCATGAATCATGAATCATAAATTGAATCATGAATCATGAATCATGAATTGAATCATGAATCGAATCATGAATCATGAATCATGAATTGAATCATGAATCATGAATCGAATCATGAATCTTGAATCATGAATTGCATCATGAATCATGAATCATGATTGAATCATGAATCATGAATCATGAATCGTATCATGAATCATGAGTCAAGAATCATGAATCGAATCATGAATCATGAATCATGAATTATGAATTGAATCATGAATCGAATCATGAATTGAATCATGAATCATGAAACATGAATAATGAATTGAATCATGAATCATGAATCATGAATCGAATCATGAATCAAGAATCAAGAATCATGAATCTTGAATCATGAATCATGAATTGAATCATGAATCATGAATTATGAATCATGAATTGAATCATGAATCATGAATTGAATCATGAATCATGAATTATGAATCATGAATTGAATCATGAATCATGAATTGAATCATGAATCATGATTTATGAATCGAATCATGAATCAAGAATCAAGAATCGAATCATGAATCATGAAATAAATCCAGAATCATAAATCATGAATCATGAATTTAATCATGATTCATGAATCATGAATTGAATCATGAATCATGAATCATGAATCATGATTAAATCCAGAATCATAAATTGAATCATGAATTGAATCATGAATCATGAATCATGAATCATAAATTGAACCATGAATCATTAATCATGAATTGAATCATGAATCATGATTCATGAATTGAATCATGAATTATAAATTAAATCATGAATCATGATTCATGAATTGAATCATGAATTGAATCATGAATCATGAATCATGAATCATGAATTGAATCATAATTCATGAATCATGAATCATGAATTGAATCATGAATCATGAATCATGAATCATGAATTGAATCATGAATCATGAATCATGAATCAAATCATGAATCATGAATTGAATCATGAATCATGAATTGAATCATGAATCATGAATCATTAATTGAATCATGAATTGAATCATAAATCATGAATCATGAATTGAATCATAAATCATGAATCATGAATTTAATCATGAATCATGAATTGAATCATGAATCATGAATTGAATCATGAATCATGAATCATGAATCATAAATTGAATCATGAATCATGAATCATGAATTGAATCATGAATCGAATCAAGAATCATGAATCATGAATTGAATCATGAATCATGAATCGAATCATGAATCATAAATCATGAATTGAATCATGAATCATTAATCATGAATTGAATCATGAATCATTAATCATGATTGAATCATGAATCATGAATTGAATCATGAATCATGAATCGAATCATGAATCTTGAATCATGAATTGAATCATGAATCATGAATTGAATCATGAATCATGAATCATGAATCGAATCATGAATCACGAGTCAAGAATCATGAATCAAATCATGAATCATGAATCATGAATTATGAATTGAACCATGAATCATGAATCATAAATCATGAATTATGAATCATGAATTATGAATTGAATCATGATTCATGAATCAAGAATCATGAATTGAATCATGAATCATGATTTATTAATCGAATCATGAATCAAGAATCAAGAATCGAATCAAGAATCATGAAATAAATCATGAATCATGAATCATGAATTGAATCATGAATCATGAATTAAATCCAGAATCATAAATTGAATCATGAATTGAATCATGAATCATGAATCATTAATCATAAATTGAACCATGAATCATGAATCATGAATTGAATCATGAATCATGATTCATGAATTGAATCATGAATTATAAATTGAATCATGAATCATGAATCATGAATTGAATCATGAATTGAATCATGAATCATGAATCATGAATTGAATCATAATTCATGAATCATGAATCATGAATTGAATCATGAATCATGAATCATGAATCATGAATCATGAATCAAATCATGAATCATGAATTGAATCATGAATCATAAATTGAATCATGAATCATGAATTGAATCATGAATCATGAATCATTAATTGAATCATGAATTGAATCATAAATCATGAATCATGAATTGAATCATGAATAATGAATTGAATCATGAATTGAATCATGAATCATGAATTGAATCATGAATCATGAATCATGAATCATAAATTGAATCATGAATCATGAATCATGAATTCAATCATGAATCGAATCATGAATCATGAATCATGAATTGAATCATGAATCATGAATCGAATCATGAATCTTGAATCATGAATTGCATCATGAATCATGAATCATGATTGAATCATGAATCATGAATCATGAATCGTATCATGAATCATGAGTCAAGAATCATGAATCGAATCATGAATCATGAATCATGAATTATGAATTGAATCATGAATCATGAATCATGAATTGAATCATGAATCATGAAACATGAATAATGAATTGAATCATGAATCATGAATCATGAATCGAATCATGAATCAAGAATCAAGAATCAAGAATCATGAATCTTGAATCATGAATCATGAATTGAATCATGAATCATGAATTGAATCATGAATCATGAATTATGAATCATGAATTGAATCATGAATCATGAATTGAATCATGAATCATGAATTATGAATCATGAATTGAATCATGAATCATGATTTGAATCATGAATCATGAATCATGAATCAAATCATGAATCATGAATTGAATCATGAATCATGAATTGAATCATTAATCATGATTAATGAATTGAATCATGAATTGAATCATGAATCATGAATCATTAATCATGGATTGAATCATGAATCATGAATTGAATCACGAATCATGAATCATGAATCGAATCATGAATCATGAATTTAATCATGAATCATGAATCGAATCATAAATCATGAAACATGAATTGAATCATGAATCATGAATCATGAATCATGAATTGATTCATGAATCATGAATCATGAATTGAATCATAAATCATGAATCATGAATCGAATCATGAATCATGAATCATGAATTGAATAATGAATCATGAATTGAATCATGAATCATGAATCATGAATTGAATCATGAATCATGAATCATGAATCATGAATTGAATCATGAATCATGAATCGAATCATAAATCATGAATTATGAATCATGAATTGAATCATGAATCATGAATCGAATCATGAATCATGAATTGAATCATGAATCGAAACATGAATCATGAATCATGAATTGAATCATGAATCATGAATCGAATCATGAATCTTGAGTCATGAATTGAATCATGAATTATAAATTAAATCATGAATCATGAATTAAATCATGAATCATGAATCATGAATCATAATTTGAATGATGAATCATTAATCATGAATTATTAATTGAATCATGAATCATGAATTGAATCATGAATTGAATCATGAATTGAATCATGAATCATGAATCATGAATTGAATCATGAATCATTAATCATGAATTGAATCATGAATCATGAATCATAATTCATAAATTAAATCATGAATCATGAATCATGAATTGAATCATGAATTGAATCACGAATCATGAATCATGAATCGAATCATGAATCATGTATTGAATCATGAATCATGAATCATGAATCGAATCATAAATCATGAAACATGAATTGAATCATGAATCATGAATTGAATCATAATTCATGAATCATGAATTGAATCATAAATCATGAATCATGAATCGAATCATGAATCATGAATCATGAATTGAATCATGAATCATGAATTGAATCATGAATCATGAATCATGAATTGAATCATGAATCATGAATCGAATCATAAATCATGAATTATGAATCATGAATTGAATCATGAATCATGAATCGAATCATGAATCATGATTTGAATCATGAATCGAAACATGAATCATGAATCATGAATTGAATCATGAATCATGAATCGAATCATGAATCTTGAATCATGAATTGAATCATGAATTATAAATTAAATCATGAATCATGAATTAAATCATGAATCATGAATCATGAATCATGAATAGAATCATGAATCATTAATCATGAATTATTAATTGAATCATGAATCATGAATTGAATCATGAATTGAATCATGAATCATGAATTGAATCATGAATCATTAATCATGAATTGAATCATGAATCATGAATCATGAATCATAATTCATAAATTAAAACATGAATCATGAATCATGAATTTAATCATGAATTGAATCATGAATCATGAATCATGAATTGAATCATGAATCATTAATCATGAATTGAATCATGAATCATGAATTAAATCATGAATCTTGAATCATGAATTGAAACATGAATCATGAATTGAATCATGAATCATGAATCATGAATCATGAATCATGAATCATAGTTCATAAATTGAATCATGAATCATGAATCATGAATTGAATCATGAATTGAATCATGAATCATGAATCATGAATTGAATCATGAATCATTAATCATGCATTGAATCATGAATCATGAATTGAATCATGAATCATGATTCATGAATTGAATCATGAATTATAAATTGAATCATGAATCATGAATTGAATCATGAATTGAATCATGAATCATGAATCATGAATTGAATCATAATTCATAAATCATGAATCGTGAATTGAATCATGAATCATGAATCATGAATCATGAATCATGAATTGAATCATGAATCATGAATCATGAATCAAATCATGAATCATGAATTGAATCATGAATCATGAATTGAATCATGAATCATGAATTGAATCATGAATCATGAATCATTAATTGAATCATGAATTGAATCATAAATCATGAATCATGAATTGAATCATGAATAATGAATTGAATCATGAATTGAATCATGAATCATGAATTGAATCATGAATCATGAATCATGAATCATAAATTGAATCATGAATCATGAATTGAATCATGAATCGAATCATGAATCATGAATCATGAATTGAATCATGAATCATGAATCGAATCATGAATCTTGAATCATGAATTGCATCATGAATCATGAATCATGATTGAATCATGAATCATGAATCGTATCATGAATCATGAGTCAAGAATCATGAATCGAATCATGAATCATGAATCATGAATTATGAATTTAATCATGAATCATGAATTGAATCATGAATCATGATTTATGAATCGAATCATGAATCAAGAATCAAGAATCGAATCATGAATCATGAAATAAATCCAGAATCATAAATCATGAATCATGAATTTAATCATGATTCATGAATCATGAATTGAATCATGAATCATGAATCATGAATCATGATTAAATCCAGAATCATAAATTGAATCATGAATTGAATCATGAATCATGAATCATAAATTGAACCATGAATCATTAATCATGAATTGAATCATGAATCATGATTCATGAATTGAATCATGAAATATAAATTAAATCATGAATCAGGAATCATGAATTGAATCATGAATTGAATCATGAATCATGAATCATGAATTGAATCATAATTCATGAATCATGAATCATGAATTGAATCATGAATCATGAATCATGAATCATGAATTGAATCATGAATCATGAATCATGAATCAAATCATGAATCATGAATTGAATCATGAATCATGAATTGAATCATGAATCATTAATTGAATCATGAATTGAATCATAAATCATGAATCATGAATTGAATCATAAATCATGAATCATGAATTGAATCATGAATCATGAATTGAATCATGAATCATGAATCATGAATCATAAATTGAATCATGAATCATGAATCATGAATTGAATCATGAATCGAATCATGAATCATGAATCATGAATTGAATCATGAATCATGAATCGAATCATGAATCTTGAATCATGAATTGCATCATGAATCATGATTGAATCATGAATCATGAATCATGAATCGTATCATGAATCATGAGTCAAGAATCATGAATCGAATCATGAATCATGAATCATGAATTATGAATTGAATCATGAATCGAATCATGAATTGAATCATGAATCATGAAACATGAATAATGAATTGAATCATGAATCATGAATCATGAATCGAATCATGAATCAAGAATCAAGAATCGAATCATGAATCATGAAATAAATCCAGAATCATAAATCATGAATCATGAATTTAATCATGATTCATGAATCATGAATTGAATCATGAATCATGAATCATGAATCATGATTAAATCCAGAATCATAAATTGAATCATGAATTGAATCATGAATCATGAATCATGAATCATAAATTGAACCATGGATCATTAATCATGAATTGAATCATGAATCATGATTCATGAATTGAATCATGAATTATAAATTAAATCATGAATCATGAATCATGAATTGAATCATGAATTGAATCATGAATCATGAATTGAATCATAATTCATGAATCATGAATCATGAATTGAATCATGAATCATGAATCATGAATCATGAATTGAATCATGAATCATGAATTGAATCATGAATCATGAATCATGAATCAAATCATGAATCATGAATTGAATCATGAATCATGAATTGAATCATGAATCATGAATCATTAATTGAATCATGAATTGAATCATAAATCATGAATCATGAATTGAATCATAAATCATGAATCATGAATTTAATCATGAATCATGAATTGAATCATGAATCATGAATTGAATCATGAATCATGAATCATGAATCATAAATTGAATCATGAATCATGAATCATGAATTGAATCATGAATCGAATCATGAATCATGAATTGAATCATGAATCATGAATCGAATCATGAATCTTGAATCATGAATTGAATCATGAATCATGAATCATGAATTGAATCATGAATCATTAATCATGAATTGAATCATGAATCATGAATTGAATCATGAATCATGAATCGAATCATGAATCTTGAATCATGAATTGAATCATGAATCATGAATTGAATCATGAATCATGAATCATGAATCGAATCATGAATCACGAGTCAAGAATCATGAATCAAATCATGAATCATGAATCATGAATTATGAATTGAACTATGAATCATGAATCATGAATCATGAATTATGAATCATGAATTATGAATTGAATCATGATTCATGAATCAAGAATCATGAATTGAATCATGAATCATGATTTATTAATCGAATCATGAATCAAGAATCAAGAATCGAATCATGAATCATGAAATAAATCATGAATCATGAATCATGAATTGAATCATGAATCATGAATTAAATCCAGAATCATAAATTGAATCATGAATTGAATCATGAATCATGAATCATTAATCATAAATTGAACCATGAATCATGAATCATGAATTGAATCATGAATCATGATTCATGAATTGAATCATGAATTATAAATTGAATCATGAATCATGAATCATGAATTGAATCATGAATTGAATCATGAATCATGAATCATGAATTGAATCATAATTCATGAATCATGAATCATGAATTGAATCATGAATCATGAATCATGAATCATGAATTGAATCATGAATCATGAATCATGAATCAAATCATGAATCATGAATTGAATCATGAATCATAAATTGAATCATGAATCATGAATTGAATCATGAATCATGAATCATTAATTGAATCATGAATTGAATCATAAATCATGAATCATGAATTGAATCATGAATAATGAATTGAATCATGAATTGAATCATGAATCATGAATTGAATCATGAATCATGAATCATGAATCATAAATTGAATCATGAATCATGAATCATGAATTCAATCATGAATCGAATCATAAATCATGAATCATGAATTGAATCATGAATCATGAATCGAATCATGAATCTTGAATCATGAATTGCATCATGAATCATGAATCATGATTGAATCATGAATCATGAATCGTATCATGAATCATGAGTCAAGAATCATGAATCGAATCATGAATCATGAATCATGAATTATGAATTGAATCATGAATCATGAATCATGAATTGAATCATGAATCATGAAACATGAATAATGAATTGAATCATGAATCATGAATCATGAATCGAATCATGAATCAAGAATCAAGAATCAAGAATCATGAATCTTGAATCATGAATCATGAATTGAATCATGAATCATGAATTGAATCATGAATCATGAATTATGAATCATGAATTGAATCATGAATCATGAATTGAATCATGAATCATGAATTATGAATCATGAATTGAATCATGAATCATGATTTGAATCATGAATCATGAATCATGAATCAAATCATGAATCATGAATTGAATCATGAACCATGAATTGAATCATTAATCATGATTAATGAATTGAATCATGAATTAAATCATGAATCATGAATCATTAATCATGGATTGAATCATGAATCATGAATCATGAATTGAATCACGAATCATGAATCATGAATCGAATCATGAATCATGAATTTAATCATGAATCATGAATCGAATCATAAATCATGAAACATGAATTGAATCATGAATCATGAATCATGAATCATGATTTGAATCATGAATCATGAATCATGAATTGAATCATAAATTATGAATCATGAATCATAAATCGAATCATGAATCATGAATCATGAATCATGAATTGAATCATGAATCATGAATCATGAATTGAATCATGAATCATGAATCATAAATCAAATCATGAATCATAAATTGAATCAGGATTCGAATCATGAATTGAATCATGAATCATGAATTGAATAATAAATTATGAATCTTGAATCATGAATCATGAATTAATTCATGAATCATAAATTATTAATCATGAATTGAATCATGAATCAGGAATTGAATCATGAATCATGAATCATGAATCATGATTTATGAATCATGAATTGAATCATGAATCGAATCATGAATCATGAATTGAACCATTAATCTTGAATCATGAATTGAATTATAAATCATGAATCATGAATCATAAATTGAATCATGAATCATGAATTGAATCATGAATTAAATCATGAATCATGAATAATAAATTGAATCATGAATCATGAATCATGAATTGAATCATGAATCATGAATTGAATCATGAATCATGAATCATGAAATGAATCATGAATCATGAATCATGAAATGAAACATGAATCATGAATCATGAATTGAATCATGAATCATTAATTGAATCATAAATCATGAATCATGAATCGAATCATGAATCATGAATCAAGAATCATAAAAAGGAATCATGAATCATGAATTGAATCATGAATCATGAATTGAATCATGAATCATGAATCATGAATCGAATCATGAATCATGAATCATGAATCATGAATTGAATCATGAATCATGAATCATGAGTTGAATCATGAATCATGAATCATGAATTGAATCATGAATCATGAATCGAATCAGGATTCGAAACATGAATCATGAATCATGAATCATGAATTGAATCATGAATCATGAATTGAATCAGGATTCAAAACATGAATTGAATCATGAATCATGAATTGAATCATGAATCATGAATTATGAATCATGAATTGAATCATGAATGATGAAAAATGAATTGAATCATGAATCATGAATTAAATCATGAATCATGAATTGAATCATGAATCATGAATTGAATCATGAATCATGAATCATGAATTGAATCATGAATTGAATCATGAATCATGAATTGAATTTTGAATTGAATCATGAATCATGAATCATGAATCATAAATTGAATCATGAATTGAATCATGAATCATGAATCATGAATTGAATCGTGAATTATGAATCATGAATTGAATCATGAATCATAAATTGAATCATGAATCATGAATTGAATCATGAATCATGAATTGAATCATGAATCATAAATTGAATCATGAATCATGAATTGAATCATGAATCATGAATTGAATCATGAATCATGAATTGAATAATTGAATTGAATCATGAATCATGAATTGAATCATGAAGTGAATCATGAAGTGAATCATGAATCATGAATCATGAATCGAATCATGAATCATGAATCAAAAATCATGAATCAAATCATGAATCATGAATTGAATCATGAATCATGAATCATGAATTGAATCATGAATCATGAATCATAAATTGAATCATGAATTATGAATCATGAATCATGAATCATGAATTGAATCATGAATCATGAATCATAAATCAAATCATGAATCATAAATTGAATTAGGATTCGAATCATGAATTGAATCATGAATCATGAATTGAATAATGAATCATAAATCTTGAATCATGAATTATGAATTAATTCATGAATCATAAATTATTAATCATGAATTGAATCATGAATCAGGAATTGAATCATGAATCATGAATCATGAATCATGATTTATGAATCATGAATTGAATCATGAATCGAATCATGAATCATGAATTGAACCATGAATCTTGAATCATGAATTGAATTATAAATCATGAATCATGAATAATAAATTGAATCATGAATCATGAATTTAATCATGAATTAAATCATGAATCATGAATAATAAATTGAATCATGAATCATGAATCATGAATTGAATCATGAATCATGAATCATGAATTGAATCATGAATCATGAATCATGAATTGAATCATGAATCATGAATCATGAAATGAAACATGAATCATGAATCATGAATTGAATCATGAATCATTAATTGAATCATAAATCATGAATTATGAATCATGAATTGAATCATGAATCATGAATCGAATCATGAATCATGAATTAAATCATGAATCGAAACATGAATCATGAATCATGAATTGAATCATGAATCATGAATCGAATCATGAATCTTGAATCATGAATCATGAATTGAATCATGAATCATGAATCATGAATTATGAATTGAATCATGAATCATGAATCATGAATCATGAATTATGAATCATGAATTATGAATTGAATCATGATTCATGAATCAAGAATCATGAATTGAATCATGAATCATGATTTATGAATCGAATCATGAATCAAGAATCAAGAATCGAATCATGAATCATGAAATAAATCATGAATCATGAATCATGAATCATGAATTGAATCATGAATCATGAATCAGGAATCATAAATTGAACCATGAATCATGAATTGAATCATGAATCATGATTCATGAATTGAATCATGAATTATCAATTAAATCATGAATCATGAATTGAATCATGAATTGAATCATGAATCATGAATCATGAATTGAATCATAATTCATGAATCATGAATTGAATCATGAATCATGAATTATGAATCATAAATCATGAATTGAATCATGAATCATGAATCATGAATCAAATCATGAATCATGAATTGAATCATGAATCATGAATCATGAATTGAATCATGAATCATGAATTGAATCATGAATCATGATTCATGAATTGAATCATGAATTATCAATTAAATCATGAATCATGAATCATGAATTGAATCATGAATTGAATCATGAATCATGAATCATGAATTGAATCATAATTCATGAATCATGAATCATGAATTGAATCATGAATCATGAATTATGAATCATGAATCATGAATTGAATCATGAATCATGAATCAAATCATGAATCATGAATTGAATCATGAATCATGAATCATGAATTGAATCATGAATCATGAATTGAATCATGAATCATGAATCATTAATTGAATCATGAATTGAATCATAAATCATGAATCATGAATTGAATCATGAATAATGAATTGAATCATGAATTGAATCATGAATCATGAATTGAATCATGAATCATGAATCATGAATCATAAATTGAATCATGAATCATGAATCATGAATTGAATCATGAATCGAATCATGAATCATGAATCATGAATTGTATCATGAACCATGAATCGAATCATGAATCTTGAATCATGAATCGAATCATGAATCATCAATCATAAATTGAGAATCAATTCATGAATCATGAATCATGAATTATGAATTGAATCATGAATCATGAATCATGAATTGAATCATGAATCATGAAACATGAATCATGAATTGAATCATGAATCATGAATCATGAATCGAATCATGAATCGTGAATCAAGAATCATGAATCGAATCATGAATCCTGAATCATGAATCATGAATTGAATCATGAATCATGAATCATGAATCATGAATTAAATCCAGAATCATAAATTGAATCATGAATTGAATCATGAATCATGAATCATAAATTGAACCATGAATCATGAATCATGAATTGAATCATGAATCATGATTCATGAATTGAATCATGAATTATCAATTAAATCATGAATCATGAATCAAATCATGAATCATGAATTGAATCATGAATCATGAATCATGAATTGAATCATAATTCATGAATCATGAATCATGAATTGAATCATGAATCATGAATTATGAATCATGAATCATGAATTGAATCATGAATCATGAATCATGAATCAAATCATGAATCATGAATTGAATCATGAATCATGAATCATGAATTGAATCATGAATCATGAATTGAATCATGAATCATGAATTGAATCATGAATCATGAATTATGAATCATGAATCATGAATTGAATCATGAATCATGAATCATGAATCGAATCATGAATCATGAATTGAATCATGAATCATGAATCATGAATCGAATCATGAATCATGAATCATGAATCATAAATCGAATCATGAATCATGAATCATGAATCATGAATTGAATCATGAATCATGAATCATGAATTGAATCATGAATCATAAATCAAATCATGAATCATAAATTGAATCAGGATTCGAATCATGAATTGAATCATGAATCATGAATTGAATCATTAATCATGATTCATGAATCGAATCATGAATCATGAATTGAATCATGAATCATGAATCATGAATTGAATCATGAATCATGAATTGAATCATGAATTGAATCATGAATCATGAATTGAATTCATCAATCATGAATCATGAATTGAATCATCAATTGAATCATGAATCATGAATCATGAATCATGAATCATAAATTGAATCATGAATCATGAATTGAATCATGAATTGAATCATGAATAATGAATCATGATTCGAATCATGAATCATGAATTGAATCATGAATTGAATCATGAATCATGAATCATGAATCATGAATCATAAATTGAATCATGAATCATGAATCATGAATTGAATCATGAATTGAATCATGAATAATGAATCATGAATCGAATCATGAATCATGAATTGAATCATGAATCATGAATCAAGAATCATGAATTGAATCATGAATCATGAATCATGAATTATGAATTGAATCATGAATCATGAATCATAAATCATGAATCATGAATTGAATCATGAATCATGAATTATGAATCATGAATTGAATCATGAATCATGAATCATGAATCGAATCATGAATCATGAATCAAGAATCATAAAAAGGAATCATGAATCATGAATTGAATCATGAATCATGAATTGAATCATGAATCATGAATCATGAATCATGAATCGAATCATGAATCATGAATCATGAATCATGAATTGAATCATGAATCATGAATCATGAGTTGAATCATGAATCATGAATTGAATCAGGATTCGAAACATGAATTGAATCATGAATCATGAATTGAATCATGAATCATGAATTATGAATCATGAATTGAATCATGAATCATGAAAAATGAATTGAATCATGAATCATGAATTGAATCATGAATCATGAATTGAATCATGAATCATGAATCATGAACTGAATCATGAATTGAATCATGAATCATGAATTGAATCATGATTTGAATCATGAATCATGAATCATGAATCATAAATTGAATCATGAATTGAATCATGAATCATGAATCATGAATTGAATCGTGAATTATGAATCATGAATTGAATCATGAATCATAAATTGAATCATGAATCATGAATTGAATCATGAATCATGAATTGAATCATGAATCATGAATTGAATCATGAATTGAATCATGAATCATGAATCATGAATCGAATGTTGAATCATGAATCAAAAATCATGAATCGAATCATGAATCATGAATTGAATCATGAATCATGAATCATGAATTGAATCATGAATCATGAATCATGAATCATAAATCGAATCATGAATCATGAATCATGAATCATGAATTGAATCATGAATCATGAATCATGAATTGAATCATGAATCATGAATCATAAATCAAATCATGAATCATAAATTGAATCAGGATTCGAATCATGAATTGAATCATGAATCATGAATTGAATAATGAATCATAAATTATTAATCATGAATTGAATCATCAATCAGCAATTGAATCATAAATCATGAATCATGAATCATGATTTATGAATCATGAATTAAACTATGAATCTTGAATCATGAATTGAATTATAAATCATGAATCATGAATAATAAATTGAATCATGAATCATGAATCATGAATTGAATCATGAATTAAATCATGAATCATGAATAATAAATTGAATCATGAATCATGAATCATGAATTGAATCATGAATCATGAATTGAATCATGAATCATGAATCATGAAATGAAACATGAATCATGAATCATGAATTGAATCATGAATCATTAATTGAATCATAAATCATGAATTATGAATCATGAACTGAATCATGAATCATGAATCGAATCATGAATCATGAATTAAATCATGAATCGAAACATGAATCATGAATCATGAATCGAATCATGAATCATGAATTAAATCATGAATCGAAACATGAATCATGAATCATGAATTGAATCATGAATCATGAATTGAATCATGAATCTTGAATCATGAATCATGAATTGAATCATGAATCATGAATCATGAATTGAATCATAATTCATGAATCATGAATCATGAATTGAATCATGAATCATGAATTATGAATCATAAATCATGAATTGAATCATGAATCATGAATCATGAATCAAATCATGAATCATGAATTGAATCATGAATCATGAATCATGAATTGAATCATGAATCATGAATTGAATCATGAATCATGATTCATGAATTAAATCATGAATTATCAATTAAATCATGAATCATGAATCATGAATTGAATCATGAATTGAATCATGAATCATGAATCATGAATTGAATCATAATTCATGAATCATGAATCATGAATTGAATCATGAATCATGAATTATGAATCATGAATCATGAATTGAATCATGAATCATGAATCAAATCATGAATCATGAATTGAATCATGAATCATGAATCATAAATTGAATCATGAATCATGAATTGAATCATGAATCATGAATCATTAATTGAATCATGAATTGAATCATAAATCATGAATCATGAATTGAATCATGAATAATGAATTGAATCATGAATTGAATCATGAATCATGAATTGAATCATGAATCATGAATCATGAATCATAAATTGAATCATGAATCATGAATCATGAATTGAATCATGAATCGAATCATGAATCATGAATCATGAATTGTATCATGAACCATGAATCGAATCATGAATCTTGAATCATGAATCGAATCATGAATCGTGAATCAAGAATCATGAATTGAATCATGAATCATGAATCATGAATTGAATCATGAATCATGAAACATGAATCATGAATTGAATCATGAATCATGAATCATGAATCGAATCATGAATCGTGAATCAAGAATCATGAATCGAATCATGAATCCTGAATCATGAATCATGAATTGAATCATGAATCATGAATCATGAATCATGAATTAAATCCAGAATCATAAATTGAATCATGAATTGAATCATGAATCATGAATCATAAATTGAACCATGAATCATGAATCATGAATTGAATCATGAATCATGATTCATGAATTGAATCATGAATTATCAATTAAATCATGAATCATGAATCAAATCATGAATCATGAATTGAATCATGAATCATGAATCATGAATTGAATCATAATTCATGAATCATGAATCATGAATTGAATCATGAATCATGAATTATGAATCATGAATCATGAATTGAATCATGAATCATGAATCATGAATCAAATCATGAATCATGAATTGAATCATGAATCATGAATCATGAATTGAATCATGAATCATGAATTGAATCATGAATCATGAATTGAATCATGAATCATGAATTATGAATCATGAATCATGAATTGAATCATGAATCATGAATCATGAATCGAATCATGAATCATGAATTGAATCATGAATCATGAATTGAATCATGAATCATGAATCATGAATCGAATCATGAATCATGAATCATGAATCATAAATCGAATCATGAATCATGAATCATGAATCATGAATTGAATCATGAATCATGAATCATGAATTGAATCATGAATCATAAATCAAATCATGAATCATAAATTGAATCAGGATTCGAATCATGAATTGAATCATGAATCATGAATTGAATCATTAATCATGATTCATGAATCGAATCATGAATCATGAATTGAATCATGAATCATGAATCATGAATTGAATCATGAATCATGAATTGAATCATGAATTGAATCATGAATCATGAATTGAATTCATCAATCATGAATCATGAATTGAATCATCAATTGAATCATGAATCATGAATCATGAATCATGAATCATAAATTGAATCATGAATCATGAATTGAATCATGAATTGAATCATGAATAATGAATCATGATTCGAATCATGAATCATGAATTGAATCATGAATTGAATCATGAATCATGAATCATGAATCATGAATCATAAATTGAATCATGAATCATGAATCATGAATTGAATCATGAATTGAATCATGAATAATGAATCATGAATCGAATCATGAATCATGAATTGAATCATGAATCATGAATCAAGAATCATGAATTGAATCATGAATCATGAATCATGAATTATGAATTGAATCATGAATCATGAATCATAAATCATGAATCATGAATTGAATCATGAATCATGAATTATGAATCATGAATTGAATCATGAATCATGAATCATGAATCGAATCATGAATCATGAATCAAGAATCATAAAAAGGAATCATGAATCATGAATTGAATCATGAATCATGAATCATGAATTGAATCATGAATCATGAATCATGAATCATGAATCGAATCATGAATCATGAATCATGAATCATGAATTGAATCATGAATCATGAATCATGAGTTGAATCATGAATCATGAATTGAATCAGGATTCGAAACATGAATTGAATCATGAATCATGAATTGAATCATGAATCATGAATTATGAATCATGAATTGAATCATGAATCATGAAAAATGAATTGAATCATGAATCATGAATTGAATCATGAATCATGAATTGAATCATGAATCATGAATCATGAACTGAATCATGAATTGAATCATGAATCATGAATTGAATCATGATTTGAATCATGAATCATGAATCATGAATCATAAATTGAATCATGAATTGAATCATGAATCATGAATCATGAATTGAATCGTGAATTATGAATCATGAATTGAATCATGAATCATAAATTGAATCATGAATCATGAATTGAATCATGAATCATGAATTGAATCATGAATCATGAATTGAATCATGAATTGAATCATGAATCATGAAGTAAATCATGAAGTGAATCATGAATCATGAATCATGAATCGAATGTTGAATCATGAATCAAAAATCATGAATCGAATCATGAATCATGAATTGAATCATGAATCATGAATCATGAATTGAGTCATGAATCATGAATCATGAATCATAAATCGAATCATGAATCATGAATCATGAATCATGAATTGAATCATGAATCATGAATCATGAATTGAATCATGAATCATGAATCATAAATCAAATCATGAATCATAAATTGAATCAGGATTCGAATCATGAATTGAATCATGAATCATGAATTGAATAATGAATCATAAATTATTAATCATGAATTGAATCATCAATCAGCAATTGAATCATAAATCATGAATCATGAATCATGATTTATGAATCATGAATTAAACCATGAATCTTGAATGATGAATTGAATTATAAATCATGAATCATGAATAATAAATTGAATCATGAATCATGAATCATGAATTGAATCATGAATTAAATCATGAATCATGAATAATAAATTGAATCATGAATCATGAATCATGAATTGAATCATGAATCATGAATCATGAATTGAATCATGAATCATGAATCATGAAATGAAACATGAATCATGAATCATGAATTGAATCATGAATCATTAATTGAATCATAAATCATGAATTATGAATCATGAATTGAATCATGAATCATGAATCGAATCATGAATCATGAATTAAATCATGAATCGAAACATGAATCATGAATCATGAATCGAATCATGAATCATGAATTAAATCATGAATCGAAACATGAATCATGAATCATGAATTGAATCATGAATCATGAATTGAATCATGAATCATGAATCGAATCATGAATCTTGAATCATGAATTGAATCATGAATCTTGAATCATGAATCATGAATTGAATCATGAATCATGAATTATGAATTGAATCATGAATCATGAATCATGAATCATGAATTATGAATCATGAATTATGAATTGAATCATGATTCATGAATCAAGAATCATGAATTGAATCATGAATCATGATTTATGAATCGAATCATGAATCAAGAATCAAGAATCGAATCATGAATCATGAAATAAATCATGAATCATGAATTGAATCATGAATCATGAATCATGAATTGAATCATGAATCATGAATCATGAATTAAATCCAGAATCATAAATTGAATCATGAATTGAATCATGAATCATAAATTGAACCATGAATCATGAATCATGAATTGAATCATGAATCATGATTCATGAATTGAATCATGAATTATAAATTAAATCATGAATCATGAATCATGAATTGAATCATGAATTGAATCATGAATCATGAATTGAATCATGAATCATGAATTATGAATCATGAATCATGAATTGAATCATGAATCATGAATCATGAATCGAATCATGAATCATGAATTGAATCATGAATCATGAATCATGAATCGAATCATGAATCATGAATCATGAATCATAAATCGAATCATGAATCATGAATCATGAATCATGAATTGAATCATGAATCATGAATCATGAATTGAATCATGAATCATAAATCAAATCATGAATCATAAATTGATTCAGGATTCGAATCATGAATTGAATCATGAATCATGAATTGAATCATTAATCATGATTCATGAATCGAATCATGAATCATGAATTGAATCATGAATCATGAATCATGAATTGAATCATGAATCATGAATTGAATCATGAATTGAATCATGAATCATGAATTGAATTCATCAATCATGAATCATGAATTGAATCATCAATTGAATCATGAATCATGAATCATGAATCATGAATCATAAATTGAATCATGAATCATGAATTGAATCATGAATTGAATCATGAATAATGAATCATGATTCGAATCATGAATCATGAATTGAATCATGAATTGAATCATGAATCATGAATCATGAATCATGAATCATAAATTGAATCATGAATCATGAATCATGAATTGAATCATGAATTGAATCATGAATAATGAATCATGAATCGAATCATGAATCATGAATTGAATCATGAATCATGAATCAAGAATCATGAATTGAATCATGAATCAAGAATCATGAATTATGAATTGAATCATGAATCATGAATCATAAATCATGAATCATGAATTGAATCATGAATCATGAATTATGAATCATGAATTGAATCATGAATCATGAATCATGAATCGAATCATGAATCATGAATCAAGAATCATAAAAAGGAATCATGAATCATGAATTGAATCATGAATCATGAATCATGAATTGAATCATGAATCATGAATCATGAATCATGAATCGAATCATGAATCATGAATCATGAATCATGAATTGAATCATGAATCATGAATCATGAGTTGAATCATGAATCATGAATTGAATCAGGATTCGAAACATGAATTGAATCATGAATCATGAATTGAATCATGAATCATGAATTATGAATCATGAATTGAATCATGAATCATGAAAAATGAATTGAATCATGAATCATGAATTGAATCATGAATCATGAATTGAATCATGAATCATGAATCATGAACTGAATCATGAATTGAATCATGAATCATGAATTGAATCATGAATTGAATCATGAATCATGAATTATGAATCATGAATTGAATCGTGAATTATGAATCATGAATTGAATCATGAATCATAAATTGAATCATGAATCATGAATTGAATCATGAATCATGAATTGAATCATGAATCATGAATTGAATCATGAATTGAATCATGAATCATGAATTGAATCATGAAGTAAATCATGAAGTGAATCATGAATCATGAATCATGAATCGAATGTTGAATCATGAATCAAAAATCATGAATCGAATCATGAATCATGAATTGAATCATGAATCATGAATCATGAATTGAATCATGAATCATGAATCATGAATCATAAATCGAATCATGAATCATGAATCATGAATCATGAATTGAATCATGAATCATGAATCATGAATTGAATCATGAATCATGAATCATAAATCAAATCATGAATCATAAATTGAATCAGGATTCGAATCATGAATTGAATCATGAATCATGAATTGAATAATGAATCATAAATTATTAATCATGAATTGAATCATCAATCAGCAATTGAATCATAAATCATGAATCATGAATCATGATTTATGAATCATGAATTAAACCATGAATCTTGAATCATGAATTGAATTATAAATCATGAATCATGAATAATAAATTGAATCATGAATCATGAATCATGAATTGAATCATGAATTAAATCATGAATCATGAATAATAAATTGAATCATGAATCATGAATCATGAATTGAATCATGAATCATGAATCATGAATTGAATCATGAATCATGAATCATGAAATGAAACATGAATCATGAATCATGAATTGAATCATGAATCATTAATTGAATCATAAATCATGAATTATGAATCATGAATTGAATCATGAATCATGAATCGAATCATGAATCATGAATTAAATCATGAATCAAAACATGAATCATGAATCATGAATCGAATCATGAATCATGAATTAAATCATGAATCGAAACATGAATCATGAATCATGAATTGAATCATGAATCATGAATTGAATCATGAATCATGAATCGAATCATGAATCTTGAATCATGAATTGAATCATGAATCTTGAATCATGAATCATGAATTGAATCATGAATCATGAATCATGAATTATGAATTGAATCATGAATCATGAATCATGAATCATGAATTATGAATCATGAATTATGAATTGAATCATGATTCATGAATCAAGAATCATGAATTGAATCATGAATCATGATTTATGAATCGAATCATGAATCAAGAATCAAGAATCGAATCATGAATCATGAAATAAATCATGAATCATGAATTGAATCATGAATCATGAATCATGAATTGAATCATGAATCATGAATCATGAATTAAATCCAGAATCATAAATTGAATCATGAATTGAATCATGAATCATAAATTGAACCATGAATCATGAATCATGAATTGAATCATGAATCATGATTCATGAATTGAATCATGAATTATAAATTAAATCATGAATCATGAATCATGAATTGAATCATGAATCATGAATCATGAATTATGAATCATGAATCATGAATTGAATCATGAATCATGAATCATGAATCATAAATCATGAATTGAATCATGAATCATGAATTGAATCATGAATCATGAATCATTAATTGAATCATGAATTGAATCATAAATCATGAATCATGAATTAAATCATGAATAATGAATTGAATCATGAATCATGAATCATGAATCATAAATTGAATCATGAATCATGAATCATGAATTGAATCATGAATCGAATCATGAATCATGAATCATGAATTGAATCATGAATCATGAATCGAATCATGAATCTTGAATCATGAATTGAATCATGAATCATGAATCATGAATCAAATCATGAATCATGAATCATGAATCATGAATCATGAATTGAATCATGAATCATGAATCATAAAAAGGAATCATGAATCATGAATTGAATCATGAATCATGAATCATGAATTGAATCATGAATCATGAATCGAATAATGAATCATGAATCATGAATCATGAATCATGAATTGAATCATGAATCATGAATCATGAGTTGAATCATGAATCATGAATCATGAATCATGAACTGAATCATGAATCATGAATTATGAAACATGAATTGAATCATGAATCATGAATTATGAATCATGAATTGAATCATGAATCATGAAAAATAAATTGAATCATGAATCATGAATTGAATCATGAATCATGAATTGAATCATGAATCATGAATTGAATCATGAATCTTGAATCATGAATCATGAATCATGAATTGAATCATGAATCATGAATTGAATCATGAATTGAATCATGAATTGAATCATGAATCATGAATCATGAATCATAAATTGAATCATGAATTGAATCATGAATCATGAATCATGAATTGAATCGTGAATTATGAATCATGAATTGAATCATGAATCATAAATTGAATCATGAATCATGAATCATGAATTGAATCATGAATCATGAATTGAATCATGAATCATGAATTGAATCATGAATTGAATCATGAATCATGAATTTAATCATGAAGTGAATCATGAAGTGAATCATGAATCATGAATCATGTATCAAATCATGAATCATGAATCAAAAATCATGAATCGAATCATGAATCATGAATTGAATCATGAATCATGAATCATGAATTGAATCATGAATCATGAATCATGAATTGAATCATGATTTGAATCTTGAATCATGAATCATGAATCATGGATTGAGTCATGAATCATGAATCATGAATTAAACCATGAATCATGAATTGAATCATGAATCATGATTCATGAATTGAATCATGAATTATCAATTAAATCATGAATCATGAATCATGAATTGAATCATGAATTGAATCATGAATCATGAATCATGAATTGAATCATAATTCATGAATCATGAATCATGAATTAAATCATGAATCATGAATCATGAATCATGAATTTAATCATGAAGTGAATCATGAAGTGAATCATGAATCATGAATCATGAATCAAATCATGAATCATGAATCAAAAATCATGAATCGAATCATGAATCATGAATTGAATCATGAATCATGAATCATGAATTGAATCATGAATCATGAATCATAAATCATAAATCGAATCATGAATCATGAATCATGAATCATGAATCATGAATTGAATCATGAATCATGAATTGAATCATGAATTGAATCATGAATAATGAATCATGAATCGAATCATGAATCATGAATTGAATCATGAATCATGAATCAAGAATCATGAATTGAATCATGAATCATGAATCATGAATTATGAATTGAATCATGAATCATGAATCATAAATCATGAATCATGAATTGAATCATGAATCATGAATTATGAATCATGAATTGAATCATGAATCATGAATCGAATCATGAATCATGAATCAAGAATCATAAAAAGGAATCATGAATCATGAATTGAATCATGAATCATGAATCATGAATTGAATCATGAATCATGAATCATGAATCATGAATCGAATCATGAATCATGAATCATGAATCATGAATCGAATCATGAATCATGAATCATGAATCATGAGTTGAATCATGAATCATGAATTGAATCAGGATTCGAAACATGAATTGAATCATGAATCATGAATCATGAATTATGAATCATGAATTGAATCATGAATCATAAAAAATGAATTGAATCATGAATCATGAATTGAATCATGAATCATGAATTGAATCATGAATCATGAATCATGAACTGAATCATGAATTGAATCATGAATCATGAATTGAATCATGAATTGAATCATGAATCATGAATCATGAATCATAAATTGAATCATGAATTGAATCATGAATCATGAATCATGAATTGAATCGTGAATTATGAATCATGAATTGAATCATGAATCATAAATTGAATCATGAATCATGAATTGAATCATGAATCATGAATTGAATCATGAATTGAATCATGAATCATGAATTGAATCATGAAGTGAATCATGAAGTGAATCATGAATCATGAATCGAATGTTGAATCATGAATCAAAAATCATGAATCGAATCATGAATCATGAATCATGAATTGAATCATGAATCATGAATCATGAATCATAAATCGAATCATGAATCATGAATCATGAATCATGAATTGAATCATGAATCATGAATCATGAATTGAATCATGAATCATGAATCATAAATCAAATCATGAATCATAAATTGAATCAGGATTCGAATCATGAATTGAATCATGAATCATGAATTGAATAATGAATCATGAATCTTGAATCATGAATCATGAATTGAATCATGAATCATAAATTATTAATCATGAATTGAATCATGAATCAGCAATTGAATCATAAATCATGAATCATGATTTATGAATCATGAATTGAACCATGAATCTTGAATCATGAATTGAATTATAAATCATGAATCATGAATAATAAATTGAATCATGAATCATGAATTGAATCATGAATTAAATCATGAATCATGAATAATAAATTGAATCATGAATCATGAATCATGAATTGAATCATGAATCATGAATCATGAATTGAATCATGAATCATGAATCATGAATTGAATCATGAATCATGAATCATGAAATGAAACATGAATCATGAATCATGAATTGAATCATGAATCATTAATTGAATCATAAATCATGAATTATGAATCATGAATTGAATCATGAATCATGAATCGAATCATGAATCATGAATTAAATCATGAATCGAAACATGAATCATGAATCATGAATCGAATCATGAATCATGAATTAAATCATGAATCGAATCATGAATCATGAATTAAATCATGAATCGAAACATGAATCATGAATCATGAATCGAATCATGAATCATGAATTAAATCATGAATCGAAACATGAATCATGAATCATGAATTAAATCATGAATCATGAATTGAATCATGAATCATGAATCGAATCATGAATCTTGAATCATGAATTGAATCATGAATCTTGAATCATGAATCATGAATTGAATCATGAATCATGAATCATGAATTATGAATTGAATCATGAATCATGAATCATGAATCATGAATTATGAATCATGAATTATGAATTGAATCATGATTCATGAATCAAGAATCATGAATTGAATCATGAATCATGATTTATGAATCGAATCATGAATCAAGAATCAAGAATCGAATCATGAATCATGAAATAAATCATGAATCATGAATCATGAATCATGAATTGAATCATGAATCATGAATCATGAATTGAATCATGAATCATGAATCATGAATTAAATCCAGAATCATAAATTGAATCATGAATTGAATCATGAATCATAAATTGAACCATGAATCATGAATCATGAATTGAATCATGAATCATGATTCATGAATTGAATCATGAATTATAAATTAAATCATGAATCATGAATTGAATCATGAATTGAATCATGAATCATGAATCATGAATTGAATCATAATTCATGAATCATGAATCATGAATTGAATCATGAATCATGAATTATGAATCATGAATCATGAATTGAATCATGAATCATGAATCATGAATCATAAATCATGAATTGAATCATGAATCATGAATTGAATCATGAATCATGAATCATTAATTGAATCATAAATCATGAATCATGAATTGAATCATGAATAATGAATTGAATCATGAATTGAATCATGAATCATGAATTGAATCATGAATCATGAATCATGAATCATAAATTGAATCATGAATCATGAATCATGAATTGAATCATGAATCATGAATCGAATCATGAATCTTGAATCATGAATTGAATCATGAATCATGAATCATGAATCATGAATCGAATCATGAATCATGAATCATGAATCATGAATCATGAATTGAATCATGAATCATGAATCATAAAAAGGAATCATGAATCATGAATTGAATCATGAATCATGAATCATGAATTGAATCATGAATCATGAATCATGAATCGAATAATGAATCATGAATCATGAATCATGAATTGAATCATGAATCATGAATCATGAGTTGAATCATGAATCATGAATCATGAATCATGAACTGAATCATGAATCATGAATTATGAAACATGAATTGAATCATGAATCATGAATTATGAATCATGAATTGAATCATGAATCATGAAAAATGAATTGAATCATGAATCATGAATTGAATCATGAATCATGAATTGAATCATGAATCATGAATTGAATCATGAATCATGAATCCTGAATTGAATCATGAATTGAATCATGAATCATGAATTGAATCATGAATTGAATCATGAATCATGAATCATGAATCATAAATTGAATCATGAATTGAATCATGAATCATGAATCATGAATTGAATCGTGAATTATGAATCATGAATTGAATCATGAATCATAAATTGAATCATGAATCATGAATCATGAATTGAATCATGAATCATGAATTGAATCATGAATCATGAATTGAATCATGAATTGAATCATGAATCATGAATTTAATCATGAAGTGAATCATGAAGTGAATCATGAATCATGAATCATGAATCAAATCATGAATCATGAATCAAAAATCATGAATCGAATCATGAATCATGAATTGAATCATGAATCATGAATCTTGAATTGAATCATGAATCATGAATCATGAATTGAATCATGATTTGAATCTTGAATCATGAATCATGAATCATGGATTGAGTCATGAATCATGAATCATGAATTAAACCATGAATCATGAATCATGAATTGAATCATGAATCATGATTCATGAATTGAATCATGAATTATCAATTAAATCATGAATCATGAATTGAATCATGAATTGAATCATGAATCATGAATCATGAATTGAATCATAATTCATGAATCATGAATCATGAATTGAATCATGAATCATGAATTGAATCATGAATCATGAATCATGAATTGAATCATAATTCATGAATCATGAATCATGAATTGAATCATGAATCATGAATCAAATCATGAATCATGAATCAAAAATCATGAATCGAATCATGAATCATGAATTGAATCATGAATCATGAATCATGAATTGAATCATGAATCATGAATCATAAATCATAAATCGAATCATGAATCATGAATCATGAATCATGAATTGAATCATGAATCATGAATCATGAATTGAATCATGAATCATGAATCATAAATCAAATCATGAATCATAAATTGAATCAGGATTCGAATCATGAATTGAATCATGAATCATGAATTGAATAATAAATCATGAATCTTGAATCATGAATCATGATTTATGAATCATGAATTGAATCATGAATCATGAATCATGAATTGAATCATGAATCATGAATTGAATCATGAAGTGAATCATAAATCATGAATCATGAATCATGAATTGAATTCATCAATCATGAATCATGAATTGAATCATGAATCATAAATTGAATCATGAATCATGAATTGAATCATGAATTGAATCATGAATCATGAATCGAATCATGAATCATGAATTGAATAATGAATCATAAATCTTGAATCATGAATTATGAATTAATTCATGAATCATAAATTATTAATCATGAATTGAATCATGAATCAGGAATTGAATCATGAATCATGAATCATGAATCATGATTTATGAATCATGAATTGAATCATGAATCGAATCATGAATCATGAATTGAACCATGAATCTTGAATCATGAATTGAATTATAAATCATGAATCATGAATAATAAATTGAATCATGAATCATGAATTGAATCATGAATTAAATCATGAATCATGAATAATAAATTGAATCATGAATCATGAATCATGAATTGAATCATGAATCATGAATCATGAAATGAAACATGAATCATGAATCATGAATTGAATCATGAATCATTAATTGAATCATAAATCATGAATTATGAATCATGAATTGAATCATGAATCATGAATCGAATCATGAATCATGAATTAAATCATGAATCGAAACATGAATCATGAATCATGAATTGAATCATGAATCATGAATCGAATCATGAATCTTGAATCATGAATCATGAATTGAATCATGAATCATGAATCATGAATTATGAATTGAATCATGAATCATGAATCATGAATTATGAATCATGAATTATGAATCATGAATTATGAATTGAATCATGATTCATGAATCAAGAATCATGAATTGAATCATGAATCATGATTTATGAATCGAATCATGAATCAAGAATCAAGAATCGAATCATGAATCATGAAATAAATCATGAATCATGAATCATGAATTTAATCATGAATCATGAATCATGAATTGAATCATGAATCATGAATCATGAATCATGAATTAAATCCAGAATCATAAATTTAATCATGAATCGAATCATGAATCATGAATCAGGAATCATAAATTGAACCATGAATCATGAATCATGAATTGAATCATGAATCATGATTCATGAATTGAATCATGAATTATCAATTAAATCATGAATCATGAATCATGAATTGAATCATGAATTGAATCATGAATCATGAATCATGAATTGAATCATAATTCATGAATCATGAATTGAATCATGAATCATGAATTATGAATCATGAATCATGAATTATGAATCATGAATCATGAATTGAATCATGAATCATGAATCATGAATCAAATCATGAATCATGAATTGAATCATGAATCATGAATCATGAATTGAATCATGAATCATGAATTGAATCATGAATCATGAATCATTAATTGAATCATGAATTGAATCATAAATCATGAATGATGAATTGAATCATGAATGATGAATTGAATCATGAATTGAATCATGAATCATGAATTGAATCATGAATCATGAATTGAATCATGAATCATGAATCATGAATCATAAATTGAATAATGAATCATGAATCATGAATTGAATCATGAATCGAATCATGAATCATGAATCATGAATTGAATCATGAATCATGAATCAAATCATGAATCTTGAATCATGAATCGAATCATGAATCATGAGTCAAGAATCATGAATCGATTCATGAATCATGAATCATGAATTATGAATTGAATCATGAATCATGAAACATGAATCATGAATTGAATCATGAATCATGAATCGAATCATGAATCCTGAATCATGAATCATGAATTGAATCATGAATCATGAATTATGAATCATGAATTGAATCATGAATCATGAATTGAATCATGAATCATGAATTATGAATCATGAATTGAATCATGAATCATTATTTGAATCATGAATCATGAATCATGAATCGAATCATGAATCATGAATTGAATCATGAATCATGAATTGAATCATGAATCATGAATCATGAATTGAATCATGATTTGAATCTTGAATCATGAATCATGAATCATGGATTGAGTCATGAATCATGAATCATGAATTAAACCATGAATCATGAATCATGAATTGAATCATGAATCATGATTCATGAATTGAATCATGAATTATCAATTAAATCATGAATCATGAATTGAATCATGAATTGAATCATGAATCATGAATCATGAATTGAATCATAATTCATGAATCATGAATCATGAATTGAATCATGAATCATGAATTATGAATCATGAATCATGAATTGAATCATGAATCATGAATCAAATCATGAATCATGAATTGAATCATGAATCATGAATCATGAATTGAATCATGAATCATGAATCATGAATCAGTAATTGAATCATGAATTGAATCATAAATCATGAATCATGAATTGAATCATGAATCATGAATTGAATCATGAATTGAATCATGAATCATGAATTGAATCATGAATCATGAATCATGAATCACAAATTGAATCATGAATCATGAATCATGAATTGAATCATGAATCGAATCATGAATCATGAATCATGAATTGAATCATGAATCATGAATCGAATCATGAATCTTGAATCATGAATCGAATCATGAATCATGAATCATAAATTGAGAATCAATTCATGAATCATGAATCATGAATTATGAATTGAATCATGAATCATGAATCATGAATTGAATCATGAATCATGAAACATGAATCATGAATTGAATCATGAATCATGAATCATGAATCGAATCATGAATCGTGAATCAAGAATCATGAATCGAATCATGAATCCTGAATCATGAATCATGAATTGAATCATAAATCATGAATTATGAATCATGAATTGAATCATGAATCATGAATTGAATCATGAATCATGAATTATGAATCATGAATTGAATCATGAATCATGATTTGAATCATGAATCATGAATCATGAATCGAATCATGAATCATGAATTGAATCATGAATCATGAATTGAATCATGAATCATGAATCATGAATCATAAATCAAATCATGAATTATGAATCATGAATCATGAATCATGAATTGAATCATGAATCATGAATCATGAATTGAATCATGAATCATGAATCATAAATCAAATCATGAATCATAAATTGAATCAGGATTCGAATCATGAATTGAATCATGAATCATGAATTGAATAATGAATCATGAATCTCTAATCATGAATTATGAATTAATTCATGACTCATAAATTATTAATCATGAATTGAATCATGAATCAGGAATTGAATCATGAATCATGAATCATGAATCATGATTTATGAATCATGAATTGAATCATGAATCGAATCATGAATCATGAATTGAACCATGAATCTTGAATCATGAATTGAATTATAAATCATGAATCATGAATAATAAATTGAATCATGAATCATGAATTGAATCATGAATTAAATCATGAATCATGGATAATAAATTGAATCATGAATCATGAATCATGAATTGAATCATGAATCATGAATCATGAATTGAATCATGAATCATGAATCATGAATTGAATCATGAATCATGAATCATGAAATGAAACATGAATCATAATTCATGAATTGAATCATGAATCATGAATTGAATCATAAATCATGAATTATGAATCATGAATTGAATCATGAATCATGAATCGAATCATGAATCATGAATTAAATCATGAATCATGAATCGAATCATGAATCTTGAATCATGAATCATGAATTAAATCATGAATCGAAACATGAATCATGAATCATGAATTGAATCATGAATCATGAATCAAATCATGAATCTTGAATCATGAATCATGAATTGAATCATGAATCATGAATCATGAATTATGAATTGAATCATGAATCATGAATCATGAATTATGAATCATGAATTATGAATTGAATCATGAATCATGAATCATGAATTATGAATCATGATTTATGAATCGAATCATGAATCAAGAATCAAGAATCGAATCATGAATCATGAAATAAATCATGAATCATGAATCATGAATTGAATCATGAATCATGAATCATGAATCATGAATTGAATCATGAATCATGAATCATGAATTAAATCCAGAATCATAAATTGAATCATGAATTGAATCATGAATCATGAATCATAAATTGAACCATGAATCATGAATCATGAATTGAATCATGAATCATGATTCATGAATTGAATCATGAATTATCAATTAAATCATGAATCATGAATCAAATCATGAATCATGAATTGAATCATGAATCATGAATCATGAATTGAATCATAATTCATGAATCATGAATCATGAATTGAATCATGAATCATGAATTATGAATCATGAATCATGAATTGAATCATGAATCATGAATCATGAATCAAATCATGAATCATGAATTGAATCATGAATCATGAATTGAATCATGAATCATGAATTGAATCATAATTCATGAATTGAATCATGAATCATGAATCATGAATCATAAATCGAATCATGAATTATGAATCATGAATCATGAATCATGAATTGAATCATGAATCATGAATCATGAATTGAATCATGAATCATGAATCATAAATCAAATCATGAATCATAAATTGAATCAGGATTCGAATCATGAATCATGAATTGAATAATGAATCATGAATCTTGAATCATGATTTATGAATTAATTCATGAATCATAAATTATTAATCATGAATTGAATCATGAATCAGGAATTGAATCATGAATCATGAATCATGAATCATGATTTATGAATCATGAATTGAATCATGAATCGAATCATGAATCATGAATTGAACCATGAATCTTGAATCATGAATTGAATTATAAATCATGAATCATGAATAATAAATTGAATCATGAATCATGAATTGAATCATGAATCAGGAATTGAATCATGAATTAAATCATGAATCATGAATAATAAATTGAATCATGAATCATGAATCATGAATTGAATCATGAATCATGAATTGAATCATGAATCATGAATCATGAATTGAATCATGAATCATGAATCATGAAATGAAACATGAATCATAATTCATGAATTGAGTCATGAATCATTAATTGAATCATAAATCATGAATTATGAATCATGAATTGAATCATGAATCATGAATCGAATCATGAATCATGAATTAAATCATGAATCGAAACATGAATCATGAATCATGAATTGAATCATGAATCATGAATCGAATCATGAATCTTGAATCGTGAATCATGAATTGAATCATGAATCATGAATCATGAATTATGAATTGAATCATGAATCATGAATCATGAATCATGAATTATGAATCATGAATTATGAATTGAATCATGATTCATGAATCAAGAATCATGAATTGAATCATGAATCATGATTTATGAATCGAATCATGAATCAAGAATCAAGAATCGAATCATGAATCATGAAATAAATCATGAATCATGAATCATGAATTTAATCATGAATCATGAATCATGAATTGAATCATGAATCATGAATCATGAATCATGAATTAAATCCAGAATCATAAATTGAATCATGAATTGAATCATGAATCATGAATCATGAATCATAAATTGAACCATGAATCATGAATCATGAATTGAATCATGAATCATGAATCATAAATTGAACCATGAATCATGAATCATGAATTGAATCATGAATCATGATTCATGAATTGAATCATGAATTATCAATTAAATCATGAATCATGAATCAAATCATGAATCATGAATTGAATCATGAATCATGAATCATGAATTGAATCATAATTCATGAATCATGAATCGTGAATTGAATCATGAATCATGAATTATGAATCATGAATCATGAATTGAATCATGAATCATGAATCATGAATCAAATCATGAATCATGAATTGAATCATGAATCATGAATTGAATCATGAATCATGAATTGAATCATAATTCATGAATTGAATCATGAATCATGAATCATGAATCATAAATCGAATCATGAATTATGAATCATGAATCATGAATCATGAATTGAATCATGAATCATGAATCATGAATTGAATCATGAATCATGAATCATAAATCAAATCATGAATCATAAATTGAATCAGGATTCGAATCATGAATCATGAATTGAATAATGAATCATGAATCTTGAATCATGATTTATGAATTAATTCATGAATCATAAATTATTAATCATGAATTGAATCATGAATCAGGAATTGAATCATGAATCATGAATCATGAATCATGATTTATGAATCATGAATTGAATCATGAATCGAATCATGAATCATGAATTGAACCATGAATCTTGAATCATGAATTGAATTATAAATCATGAATCATGAATAATAAATTGAATCATGAATCATGAATTGAATCATGAATCAGGAATTGAATCATGAATTAAATCATGAATCATGAATAATAAATTGAATCATGAATCATGAATCATGAATTGAATCATGAATCATGAATTGAATCATGAATCATGAATCATGAATTGAATCATGAATCATGAATCATGAAATGAAACATGAATCATAATTCATGAATTGAGTCATGAATCATTAATTGAATCATAAATCATGAATTATGAATCATGAATTGAATCATGAATCATGAATCGAATCATGAATCATGAATTAAATCATGAATCGAAACATGAATCATGAATCATGAATTGAATCATGAATCATGAATCGAATCATGAATCTTGAATCGTGAATCATGAATTGAATCATGAATCATGAATCATGAATTATGAATTGAATCATGAATCATGAATCATGAATCATGAATTATGAATCATGAATTATGAATTGAATCATGATTCATGAATCAAGAATCATGAATTGAATCATGAATCATGATTTATGAATCGAATCATGAATCAAGAATCAAGAATCGAATCATGAATCATGAAATAAATCATGAATCATGAATCATGAATTTAATCATGAATCATGAATCATGAATTGAATCATGAATCATGAATCATGAATCATGAATTAAATCCAGAATCATAAATTGAATCATGAATTGAATCATGAATCATGAATCATGAATCATAAATTGAACCATGAATCATGAATCATGAATTGAATCATGAATCATGATTCATGAATTGAATCATGAATTATCAATTAAATCATGAATCATGAATCATGAATTGAATAATGAATTGAATCATGAATCATGAATTGAATCATGAATCATGAATCGAATCATGAATCTTGAATCATGAATCGAATCATGAATCATGAGTCAAGAATCATGAATTGATTCATGAATCATGAATCATGAATTATGAATTGAATCATGAATCATGAATCATGAATTGAATCTTGAATCATGAAACATGAATCATGAATTGAATCATGAATCATGAATCATGAATCGAATCATGAATCGTGAATCAAGAATCATGAATCGAATCATGAATCCTGAATCATGAATCATGAATTGAATCATGAATTATGAATAATGAATCATGAATTGAATCATGAATCATGAATTGAATCAAGAATCATGAATTATGATTCATGAATTGAATCATGAATCATGATTTGAATCATGAATCATGAATCATGAATCGAATCATGAATCATGAATTGAATCATGAATCATGAATTGAATAATGAATCATGAATTGAATCATGATTTGAATCTTGAATCATGAATCATGATTCATGGATTGAATCATGAATCATGAATCATGAATTGAACCATGAATCATGAATCATGAATTGAATCATGATTCATGATTCATGAATTGAATCATGAATTATCAATTAAATCATGAATCATGAATCATGAATTGAATCATGAATTGAATCATGAATCATGAATCATGAATTGAATCATAATTCATGAATCATGAATCATGAATTATGAATCATGAATCATGAATTGAATCATGAATTGAATCATGAATCATGAATCATGAATTGAATCATGAATCATGAATTAAATCATGAATCATGAATCATTAATTGAATCATGAATTGAATCATAAATCATGAATCATGAATTGAATCATGAATCATGAATTGAATCATGAATTGAATCATGAATCATGAATCATGAATCATAATTCATAAATTGAATCATGAATCATGAATCATGAATTGAATCATGAATTGAATCATGAATCATGAATCATGAATTGAATCATGAATCATTAATCATGAATTGAATCATGAATCATGAATCGAATCATGAATCATGAATTGAATCATGAATCTTGAATCATGAATTGAATCATGAATCATGAATTGAATCATGAATCATGAATCATAAATCATGAATCACGAATCATAATTCATAAATTGAATCATGAATCATGAATCATGAATTGAATCATGAATTGAATCATGAATTATGAATTGAATCATGAATCATTAATCATGAATTGAATCATGAATTGAATCATGAATCTTGAATCATGAATTAAATCATGAATCATGAATTGAATCATGAATCATGAATCATGAATCGAATCATGAATCACGAGTCAAGAATCATGAATCAAATCATGAATCATGAATCATGAATTATGAATTAAATCATGAATCATGAATTATGAATCATGAATTGAATCATGAATCATGAACCATGAATCATGAATTGAATTATGAATCATTAATCATGAATCGAATCATGAATCATGAATTGAATCATGAATCATGAATTGAATCATGAATCATGAATCATGAATCGAATCATGAATCATGAATCAAGAATCATGAATCGAATCATGATTCATGAATTGAATCATGAATTGAATCATGAATCATGAATTGAATCATGAATCATTAATCATGAATTGAATCATGAATCATGAATCGAATCATGAATCATGAATCTTGAATCATGAATCATGAATTGAATCATGAATCATGAATCATGAATCGAATCATGAATCATGAATCATGAATCATGAATCATGAATCATGAATCGAATCATGAATCATGAATCATGAATTGAATCATAAATTATGAATCATGAATTATGAATTGAATCATGATTCATGAATCAAGAATCATGAATTGAATCATGAATCATGATTTATGAATCGAATCATGAATCAAGAATCAAGAATCGAATCATGAATCATGAAATAAATTCAGAATCATAAATCATGAATCATGAATTTAATCATGAATCATGAATCATGAATTGAATCATGAATCATGATTCATGAATTGAATCATGAATTATAAATTAAATCATGAATCATGAATCATGAATTGAATCATGAATTGAATCATGAATCATGAATTGAATCATAATTCATGAATCATGAATCATGAATTGAATCATGAATCATGAATCATGAATTGAATCATGAATCATGAATCATGAATCAAATCATAAATCATGAATTGAATCATGAATCATGAATTGAATCATGAATCATGAATTGAATCATGAATCATGAATCATTAATTGAATCATGAATTGAATCATAAATCATGAATCATGAATTGAATCATGAATAATGAATTGAATCATGAATTGAATCATGAATCATGAATTGAATCATGAATCGAATCATGAATCATGAATCATGAATTGAATCATGAATCATGAATCGAATCATGAATCATGAATCATGATTTGAATCATGAGTCGAATCATGAATCATGAATCATGAATTGAATCATGAATCATGAATCGAATCATGAATCTTGAATCATGAATCGAATCATGAATCATGAGTCAAGAATCATGAATCGAATCATGAATCATGAATCATGAATTATGAATTGAATCATGAATCATGAATCATGAATTGAATCATGAATCATGAAACATGAATCATGAATTGAATCATGAATCATGAATCATGAATCGAATCATGAATCGTGAATCAAGAATCATGAATCGAATCATGAATCCTGAATCATGAATCATGAATTGAATCATGAATCATGAATTATGAATCATGAATTGAATCATGAATTGAATCATGAATCATGAATTATGAATCATGAATTGAATCATGAATCATGATTTGAATCATGAATCATGAATCATGAATCGAATCATGAATCATGAATTGAATCATGAATCATGAATTGAATCATGAATCATGAATCATGAATTGAATCATGATTTGAATCTTGAATCATGAATCATGAATCATGGATTGAACCATGAATCATGAATCATGAATTGTATCACGAATCATGAATCATGAATTGAATCATGAATCATGAATTGAATCATGAATCATGAATCATGAATTGAATCATGAAATAAATCCAGAATCATAAATCATGAATCATGAATTTAATCATGATTCATGAATCATGAATTGAATCATGAATCATGAATCATGATTAAATCCAGAATCATAAATTGAATCATGAATTGAATCATGAATCATGAATCATAAATTGAACCATGAATCATTAATCATGAATTGAATCATGAATCATGATTCATGAATTGAATCATGAATTATAAATTAAATCATGAATCATGAATCATGAATTGAATCATGAATTGAATCATGAATCATGAATCATGAATTGAATCATAATTCATGAATCATGAATCATGAATTGAATCATGAATCATGAATCATGAATCATGAATTGAATCATGAATCATGAATCATGAATCAAATCATGAATCATGAATTGAATCATGAATCATGAATTGAATCATGAATCATTAATTGAATCATGAATTGAATCATAAATCATGAATCATGAATTGAATCATAAATCATGAATCATGAATTGAATCATGAATCATGAATTGAATCATGAATCATGAATTGAATCATGAATCATGAATCATGAATCATAAATTGAATCATGAATCATGAATCATGAATTGAATCATGAATCGAATCATGAATCATGAATCATGAATTGAATCATGAATCATGAATCGAATCATGAATCTTGAATCATGAATTGCATCATGAATCATGAATCATGATTGAATCATGAATCATGAATCATGAATCGTATCATGAATCATGAGTCAAGAATCATGAATCGAATCATGAATCATGAATCATGAATTATGAATTGAATCATGAATCGAATCATGAATTGAATCATGAATCATGAAACATGAATAATGAATTGAATCATGAATCATGAATCATGAATCGAATCATGAATCAAGAATCAAGAATCATGAATCTTGAATCATGAATCATGAATTGAATCATGAATCATGAATTATGAATCATGAATTGAATCATGAATCATGAATTGAATCATGAATCATGAATTATGAATCATGAATTGAATCATGAATCATGAATTGAATCATGAATCATGATTTATGAATCGAATCATGAATCAAGAATCAAGAATCGAATCATGAATCATGAAATAAATCCAGAATCATAAATCATGAATCATGAATTTAATCATGATTCATGAATCATGAATTGAATCATGAATCATGAATCATGATTAAATCCAGAATCATAAATTGAATCATGAATTGAATCATGAATCATGAATCATGAATCATAAATTGAACCATGAATCATTAATCATGAATTGAATCATGAATCATGATTCATGAATTGAATCATGAATTATAAATTAAATCATGAATCATGATTCATGAATTGAATCATGAATTGAATCATGAATCATGAATCATGAATCATGAATTGAATCATAATTCATGAATCATGAATCATGAATTGAATCATGAATCATGAATCATGAATCATGAATTGAATCATGAATCATGAATCATGAATCAAATCATGAATCATGAATTGAATCATGAATCATGAATTGAATCATGAATCATGAATCATTAATTGAATCATGAATTGAATCATAAATCATGAATCATGAATTGAATCATAAATCATGAATCATGAATTTAATCATGAATCATGAATTGAATCATGAATCATGAATTGAATCATGAATCATGAATCATGAATCATAAATTGAATCATGAATCATGAATCATGAATTGAATCATGAATCGAATCATGAATCATGAATCATGAATTGAATCATGAATCATGAATCGAATCATGAATCATAAATCATGAATTGAATCATGAATCATTAATCATGAATTGAATCATGAATCATTAATCATGAATTGAATCATGAATCATGAATTGAATCATGAATCATGAATCGAATCATGAATCTTGAATCATGAATTGAATCATGAATCATGAATTGAATCATGAATCATGAATCATGAATCGAATCATGAATCACGAGTCAAGAATCATGAATCAAATCATGAATCATGAATCATGAATTATGAATTGAACCATGAATCATGAATCATGAATCATGAATTATGAATCATGAATTATGAATTGAATCATGATTCATGAATCAAGAATCATGAATTGAATCATGAATCATGATTTATTAATCGAATCATGAATCAAGAATCAAGAATCGAATCAAGAATCATGAAATAAATCATGAATCATGAATCATGAATTGAATCATGAATCATGAATTAAATCCAGAATCATAAATTGAATCATGAATTGAATCATGAATCATGAATCATTAATCATAAATTGAACCATGAATCATGAATCATGAATTGAATCATGAATCATGATTCATGAATTGAATCATGAATTATAAATTGAATCATGAATCATGAATCATGAATTGAATCATGAATTGAATCATGAATCATGAATCATGAATTGAATCATAATTCATGAATCATGAATCATGAATTGAATCATGAATCATGAATCATGAATCATGAATCATGAATTGAATCATGAATCATGAATCATGAATCAAATCATGAATCATGAATTGAATCATGAATCATAAATTGAATCATGAATCATGAATTGAATCATGAATCATGAATCATTAATTGAATCATGAATTGAATCATAAATCATGAATCATGAATTGAATCATGAATAATGAATTGAATCATGAATTGAATCATGAATCATGAATTGAATCATGAATCATGAATCATGAATCATAAATTGAATCATGAATCATGAATCATGAATTCAATCATGAATCGAATCATGAATCATGAATCATGAATTGAATCATGAATCATGAATCGAATCATGAATCTTGAATCATGAATTGCATCATGAATCATGAATCATGATTGAATCATGAATCATGAATCATGAATCGTATCATGAATCATGAGTCAAGAATCATGAATCGAATCATGAATCATGAATCATGAATTATGAATTGAATCATGAATCATGAATCATGAATTGAATCATGAATCATGAAACATGAATAATGAATTGAATCATGAATCATGAATCATGAATCGAATCATGAATCAAGAATCAAGAATCAAGAATCATGAATCTTGAATCATGAATCATGAATTGAATCATGAATCATGAATTGAATCATGAATCATGAATTATGAATCATGAATTGAATCATGAATCATGAATTGAATCATGAATCATGAATTATGAATCATGAATTGAATCATGAATCATGATTTGAATCATGAATCATGAATCATGAATCAAATCATGAATCATGAATTGAATCATGAATCATGAATTGAATCATTAATCATGATTAATGAATTGAATCATGAATTGAATCATGAATCATGAATCATTAATCATGGATTGAATCATGAATCATGAATCATGAATTGAATCACGAATCATGAATCATGAATCGAATCATGAATCATGAATTTAATCATGAATCATGAATCGAATCATAAATCATGAAACATGAATTGAATCATGAATCATGAATTGAATCATGAATCATGAATCATGAATTGAATCATGAATCATGAATCATGAATCATGAATTGAATCATGAATCATGAATCGAATCATAAATCATGAATTATGAATCATGAATTGAATCATGAATCATGAATCGAATCATGAATCATGAATTGAATCATGAATCGAAACATGAATCATGAATCATGAATTGAATCATGAATCATGAATCGAATCATGAATCTTGAGTCATGAATTGAATCATGAATTATAAATTAAATCATGAATCATGAATTAAATCATGAATCATGAATCATGAATCATAATTTGAATGATGAATCATTAATCATGAATTATTAATTGAATCATGAATCATGAATTGAATCATGAATTGAATCATGAATCATGAATCATGAATTGAATCATGAATCATTAATCATGAATTGAATCATGAATCTTGAATCATAATTCATAAATTAAATCATGAATCATGAATCATGAATTGAATCATGAATTGAATCACGAATCATGAATCATGAATCGAATCATGAATCATGTATTGAATCATGAATCATGAATCATGAATCGAATCATAAATCATGAAACATGAATTGAATCATGAATCATGAATCATGAATCATGAATTGAATCATAATTCATGAATCATGAATTGAATCATAAATCATGAATCATGAATCGAATCATGAATCATGAATCATGAATTGAATCATGAATCATGAATTGAATCATGAATCATGAATTGAATCATGAATCATGAATCGAATCATAAATCATGAATTATGAATCATGAATTGAATCATGAATCATGAATCGAATCATGAATCATGATTTGAATCATGAATCGAAACATGAATCATGAATCATGAATTGAATCATGAATCATGAATCGAATCATGAATCTTGAATCATGAATTGAATCATGAATTATAAATTAAATCATGAATCATGAATTAAATCATGAATCATGAATCATGAATCATGAATAGAATCATGAATCATTAATCATGAATTATTAATTGAATCATGAATCATGAATTGAATCATGAATTGAATCATGAATCATGAATTGAATCATGAATCATTAATCATGAATTGAATCATGAATCATGAATCATGAATCATAATTCATAAATTAAAACATGAATCATGAATCATGAATTTAATCATGAATTGAATCATGAATCATGAATCATGAATTGAATCATGAATCATTAATCATGAATTGAATCATGAATCATGAATTAAATCATGAATCTTGAATCATGAATTGAAACATGAATCATGAATTGAATCATGAATCATGAATCATGAATCATGAATCATGAATCATGAATCATAGTTCATAAATTGAATCATGAATCATGAATCATGAATTGAATCATGAATTGAATCATGAATCATGAATCATGAATTGAATCATGAATCATTAATCATGCATTGAATCATGAATCATGAATTGAATCATGAATCATGATTCATGAATTGAATCATGAATTATAAATTGAATCATGAATCATGAATTGAATCATGAATTGAATCATGAATCATGAATCATGAATTGAATCATAATTCATAAATCATGAATCGTGAATTGAATCATGAATCATGAATCATGAATCATGAATCATGAATTGAATCATGAATCATGAATCATGAATCAAATCATGAATCATGAATTGAATCATGAATCATGAATTGAATCATGAATCATGAATTGAATCATGAATCATGAATCATTAATTGAATCATGAATTGAATCATAAATCATGAATCATGAATTGAATCATGAATAATGAATTGAATCATGAATTGAATCATGAATCATGAATTGAATCATGAATCATGAATCATGAATCATAAATTGAATCATGAATCATGAATTGAATCATGAATCGAATCATGAATCATGAATCATGAATTGAATCATGAATCATGAATCGAATCATGAATCTTGAATCATGAATTGCATCATGAATCATGAATCATGATTGAATCATGAATCATGAATCGTATCATGAATCATGAGTCAAGAATCATGAATCGAATCATGAATCATGAATCATGAATTATGAATTTAATCATGAATCATGAATTGAATCATGAATCATGATTTATGAATCGAATCATGAATCAAGAATCAAGAATCGAATCATGAATCATGAAATAAATCCAGAATCATAAATCATGAATCATGAATTTAATCATGATTCATGAATCATGAATTGAATCATGAATCATGAATCATGAATCATGATTAAATCCAGAATCATAAATTGAATCATGAATTGAATCATGAATCATGAATCATAAATTGAACCATGAATCATTAATCATGAATTGAATCATGAATCATGATTCATGAATTGAATCATGAAATATAAATTAAATCATGAATCATGAATCATGAATTGAATCATGAATTGAATCATGAATCATGAATCATGAATTGAATCATAATTCATGAATCATGAATCATGAATTGAATCATGAATCATGAATCATGAATCATGAATTGAATCATGAATCATGAATCATGAATCAAATCATGAATCATGAATTGAATCATGAATCATGAATTGAATCATGAATCATTAATTGAATCATGAATTGAATCATAAATCATGAATCATGAATTGAATCATAAATCATGAATCATGAATTGAATCATGAATCATGAATTGAATCATGAATCATGAATTGAATCATGAATCATGAATCATGAATCATAAATTGAATCATGAATCATGAATCATGAATTGAATCATGAATCGAATCATGAATCATGAATCATGAATTGAATCATGAATCGAATCATGAATCTTGAATCATGAATTGCATCATGAATCATGATTGAATCATGAATCATGAATCATGAATCGTATCATGAATCATGAGTCAAGAATTATGAATCGAATCATGAATCATGAATCATGAATTATGAATTGAATCATGAATCGAATCATGAATTGAATCATGAATCATGAAACATGAATAATGAATTGAATCATGAATCATGAATCATGAATCGAATCATGAATCAAGAATCAAGAATCATGAATCTTGAATCATGAATCATGAATTGAATCATGAATCATGAATTGAATCATGAATCATGAATTATGAATCATGAATTGAATCATGAATTGAATCATGAATCATGATTTATGAATCGAATCATGAATCAAGAATCAAGAATCGAATCATGAATCATGAAATAAATCCAGAATCATAAATCATGAATCATGAATTTAATCATGATTCATGAATCATGAATTGAATCATGAATCATGAATCATGAATCATGATTAAATCCAGAATCATAAATTGAATCATGAATTGAATCATGAATCATGATTCATGAATTGAATCATGAATTATAAATTAAATCATGAATCATGAATCATGAATTGAATCATGAATTGAATCATGAATCATGAATCATGAATTGAATCATAATTCATGAATCATGAATCATGAATTGAATCATGAATCATGAATCATGAATCATGAATTGAATCATGAATCATGAATCATGAATCAAATCATGAATCATGAATTGAATCATGAATCATGAATTGAATCATGAATCATGAATCATTAATTGAATCATGAATTGAATCATAAATCATGAATCATGAATTGAATCATAAATCATGAATCATGAATTTAATCATGAATCATGAATTGAATCATGAATCATGAATTGAATCATGAATCATGAATCATGAATCATAAATTGAATCATGAATCATGAATCATGAATTGAATCATGAATCGAATCATGAATCATGAATTGAATCATGAATCATGAATCGAGAATTGAATCATGAATCATGATTCATGAATTGAATCATGAATTATAAATTGAATCATGAATCATGAATCATGAATTGAATCATGAATTGAATCATGAATCATGAATCATGAATTGAATCATAATTCATGAATCATGAATCATGAATTGAATCATGAATCATGAATCATGAATCATGAATCATGAATTGAATCATGAATCATGAATCATGAATCAAATCATGAATCATGAATTGAATCATGAATCATAAATTGAATCACGAATCATGAATTGAATCATGAATCATGAATCATTAATTGAATCATGAATTGAATCATAAATCATGAATCATGAATTGAATCATGAATAATGAATTGAATCATGAATTGAATCATGAATCATGAATTGAATCATGAATCATGAATCATGAATCATAAATTGAATCATGAATCATGAATCATGAATTCAATCATGAATCGAATCATGAATCATGAATCATGAATTGAATCATGAATCATGAATCGAATCATGAATCTTGAATCATGAATTGCATCATGAATCATGAATCATGATTGAATCATGAATCATGAATCATGAATCGTATCATGAATCATGAGTCAAGAATCAAGAATCGAATCATGAATCATGAATCATGAATTATGAATTGAATCATGAATCATGAATCATGAATCGAATCATGAATCAAGAATCAAGAATCAAGAATCATGAATCTTGAATCATGAATCATGAATTGAATCATGAATCATGAATTGAATCATGAATCATGAATTATGAATCATGAATTGAATCATGAATCATGAATTGAATCATGAATCATGAATTATGAATCATGAATTGAATCATGAATCATGATTTGAATCATGAATCATGAATCATGAATCAAATCATGAATCATGAATTGAATCATGAATCATGAATTGAATCATTAATCATGATTAATGAATTGAATCATGAATTGAATCATGAATCATGAATCATTAATCATGGATTGAATCATGAATCATGAATCATGAATTGAATCACGAATCATGAATCATGAATCGAATCATGAATCATGAATTTAATCATGAATCATGAATCGAATCATAAATCATGAAACATGAATTGAATCATGAATCATGAATCATGAATCATGAATCATGAATCATGAATTGAATCATAAATCATGAATCATGAATCGAATCATGAATCATGAATCATGAATTGAATAATGAATCATGAATTGAATCATGAATCATGAATCATGAATTGAATCATGAATCATGAATCATGAATCATGAATTGAATCATGAATCATGAATCGAATCATAAATCATGAATTATGAATCATGAATTGAATCATGAATCATGAATCGAATCATGAATCATGAATTGAATCATGAATCGAAACATGAATCATGAATCATGAATTGAATCATGAATCATGAATCGAATCATGAATCTTGAGTCATGAATTGAATCATGAATTATAAATTAAATCATGAATCATGAATTAAATCATGAATCATGAATCATGAATCATAATTTGAATGATGAATCATTAATCATGAATTATTAATTGAATCATGAATCATGAATTGAATCATGAATTGAATCATGAATTGAATCATGAATCATGAATCATGAATTGAATCATGAATCATTAATCATGAATTGAATCATGAATCTTGAATCATAATTCATAAATTAAATCATGAATCATGAATCATGAATTGAATCATGAATTGAATCACGAATCATGAATCATGAATCGAATCATGAATCATGTATTGAATCATGAATCATGAATCATGAATCGAATCATAAATCATGAAACATGAATTGAATCATGAATCATGAATCATGAATCATGAATTGAATCATAATTCATGAATCATGAATTGAATCATAAATCATGAATCATGAATCGAATCATGAATCATGAATCATGAATTGAATCATGAATCATGAATTGAATCATGAATCATGAATCATGAATTGAATCATGAATCATGAATCGAATCATAAATCATGAATTATGAATCATGAATTGAATCATGAATCATGAATCGAATCATGAATCATGATTTGAATCATGAATCGAAACATGAATCATGAATCATGAATTGAATCATGAATCATGAATCGAATCATGAATCTTGAATCATGAATTGAATCATGAATTATAAATTAAATCATGAATCATGAATTAAATCATGAATCATGAATCATGAATCATGAATAGAATCATGAATCATTAATCATGAATTATTAATTGAATCATGAATCATGAATTGAATCATGAATTGAATCATGAATCATGAATTGAATCATGAATCATTAATCATGAATTGAATTATGAATCATGAATCATGAATCATAATTCATAAATTAAAACATGAATCATGAATCATGAATTTAATCATGAATTGAATCATGAATCATGAATCATGAATTGAATCATGAATCATTAATCATGAATTGAATCATGAATCATGAATTAAATCATGAATCTTGAATCATGAATTGAAACATGAATCATGAATTGAATCATGAATCATGAATCATGAATCATGAATCATGAATCATAGTTCATAAATTGAATCATGAATCATGAATCATGAATTGAATCATGAATTGAATCATGAATCATGAATCATGAATTGAATCATGAATCATTAATCATGCATTGAATCATGAATCATGAATTGAATCATGAATCATGATTCATGAATTGAATCATGAATTATAAATTGAATCATGAATCATGAATTGAATCATGAATTGAATCATGAATCATGAATCATGAATTGAATCATAATTCATAAATCATGAATCGTGAATTGAATCATGAATCATGAATCATGAATCATGAATCATGAATTGAATCATGAATCATGAATCATGAATCAAATCATGAATCATGAATTGAATCATAAATCATGAATTGAATCATGAATCATGAATTGAATCATGAATCATGAATCATTAATTGAATCATGAATTGAATCATAAATCATGAATCATGAATTGAATCATGAATAATGAATTGAATCATGAATTGAATCATGAATCATGAATTGAATCATGAATCATGAATCATGAATCATAAATTGAATCATGAATCATGAATTGAATCATGAATCGAATCATGAATCATGAATCATGAATTGAATCATGAATCGAATCATGAATCTTGAATCATGAATTGCATCATGAATCATGAATCATGATTGAATCATGAATCATGAATCGTATCATGAATCATGAGTCAAGAATCATGAATCGAATCATGAATCATGAATCATGAATTATGAATTTAATCATGAATCATGAATTGAATCATGAATCATGATTTATGAATCGAATCATGAATCAAGAATCAAGAATCGAATCATGAATCATGAAATAAATCCAGAATCATAAATCATGAATCATGAATTTAATCATGATTCATGAATCATGAATTGAATCATGAATCATGAATTATGAATCATGATTAAATCCAGAATCATAAATTGAATCATGAATTGAATCATGAATCATGAATCATAAATTGAACCATGAATCATTAATCATGAATTGAATCATGAATCATGATTCATGAATTGAATCATGAAATATAAATTAAATCATGAATCATGAATCATGAATTGAATCATGAATTGAATCATGAATCATGAATCATGAATTGAATCATAATTCATGAATCATGAATCATGAATTGAATCATGAATCATGAATCATGAATCATGAATTGAATCATGAATCATGAATCATGAATCAAATCATGAATCATGAATTGAATCATGAATCATGAATTGAATCATGAATCATTAATTGAATCATGAATTGAATCATAAATCATGAATCATGAATTGAATCATAAATCATGAATCATGAATTGAATCATGAATCATGAATTGAATCATGAATCATGAATTGAATCATGAATCATGAATCATGAATCATAAATTGAATCATGAATCATGAATCATGAATTGAATCATGAATCGAATCATGAATCATGAATCATGAATTGAATCATGAATCATGAATCGAATCATGAATCTTGAATCATGAATTGCATCATGAATCATGATTGAATCATGAATCATGAATCATGAATCGTATCATGAATCATGAGTCAAGAATTATGAATCGAATCATGAATCATGAATCATGAATTATGAATTGAATCATGAATCGAATCATGAATTGAATCATGAATCATGAAACATGAATAATGAATTGAATCATGAATCATGAATCATGAATCGAATCATGAATCAAGAATCAAGAATCATGAATCTTGAATCATGAATCATGAATTGAATCATGAATCATGAATTGAATCATGAATCATGAATTATGAATCATGAATTGAATCATGAATTGAATCATGAATCATGATTTATGAATCGAATCATGAATCAAGAATCAAGAATCGAATCATGAATCATGAAATAAATCCAGAATCATAAATCATGAATCATGAATTTAATCATGATTCATGAATCATGAATTGAATCATGAATCATGAATCATGAATCATGATTAAATCCAGAATCATAAATTGAATCATGAATTGAATCATGAATCATGAATCATGAATCATAAATTGAACCATGGATCATTAATCATGAATTGAATCATGAATCATGATTCATGAATTGAATCATGAATTATAAATTAAATCATGAATCATGAATCATGAATTGAATCATGAATTGAATCATGAATCATGAATCATGAATTGAATCATAATTCATGAATCATGAATCATGAATTGAATCATGAATCATGAATCATGAATTGAATCATGAATCATGAATCATGAATCAAATCATGAATCATGAATTGAATCATGAATCATGAATTGAATCATGAATCATGAATCATTAATTGAATCATGAATTGAATCATAAATCATGAATCATGAATTGAATCATAAATCATGAATCATGAATTTAATCATGAATCATGAATTGAATCATGAATCATGAATTGAATCATGAATCATGAATCATGAATCATAAATTGAATCATGAATCATGAATCATGAATTGAATCATGAATCGAATCATGAATCATGAATTGAATCATGAATCATGAATCGAATCATGAATCTTGAATCATGAATTGAATCATGAATCATGAATCATGAATTGAATCATGAATCATTAATCATGAATTGAATCATGAATCATGAATTGAATCATGAATCATGAATCGAATCATGAATCTTGAATCATGAATTGAATCATGAATCATGAATTGAATCATGAATCATGAATCATGAATCGAATCATGAATCACGAGTCAAGAATCATGAATCAAATCATGAATCATGAATCATGAATTATGAATTGAACCATGAATCATGAATCATGAATCATGAATTATGAATCATGAATTATGAATTGAATCATGATTCATGAATCAAGAATCATGAATTGAATCATGAATCATGATTTATTAATCGAATCATGAATCAAGAATCAAGAATCGAATCATGAATCATGAAATAAATCATGAATCATGAATCATGAATTGAATCATGAATCATGAATTAAATCCAGAATCATAAATTGAATCATGAATTGAATCATGAATCATGAATCATTAATCATAAATTGAACCATGAATCATGAATCATGAATTGAATCATGAATCATGATTCATGAATTGAATCATGAATTATAAATTGAATCATGAATCATGAATCATGAATTGAATCATGAATTGAATCATGAATCATGAATCATGAATTGAATCATAATTCATGAATCATGAATCATGAATTGAATCATGAATCATGAATCATGAATCATGAATTGAATCATGAATCATGAATCATGAATCAAATCATGAATCATGAATTGAATCATGAATCATAAATTGAATCATGAATCATGAATTGAATCATGAATCATGAATCATTAATTGAATCATGAATTGAATCATAAATCATGAATCATGAATTGAATCATGAATAATGAATTGAATCATGAATTGAATCATGAATCATGAATTGAATCATGAATCATGAATCATAAATTGAATCATGAATCATGAATCATGAATTCAATCATGAATCGAATCATGAATCATGAATCATGAATTGAATCATGAATCATGAATCGAATCATGAATCTTGAATCATGAATTGCATCATGAATCATGAATCATGATTGAATCATGAATCATGAATCGTATCATGAATCATGAGTCAAGAATCATGAATCGAATCATGAATCATGAATCATGAATTATGAATTGAATCATGAATCATGAATCATGAATTGAATCATGAATCATGAAACATGAATAATGAATTGAATCATGAATCATGAATCATGAATCGAATCATGAATCAAGAATCAAGAATCAAGAATCATGAATCTTGAATCATGAATCATGAATTGAATCATGAATCATGAATTGAATCATGAATCATGAATTATGAATCATGAATTGAATCATGAATCATGAATTGAATCATGAATCATGAATTATGAATCATGAATTGAATCATGAATCATGATTTGAATCATGAATCATGAATCATGAATCAAATCATGAATCATGAATTGAATCATGAATCATGAATTGAATCATTAATCATGATTAATGAATTGAATCATGAATTGAATCATGAATCATGAATCATTAATCATGGATTGAATCATGAATCATGAATCATGAATTGAATCACGAATCATGAATCATGAATCGAATCATGAATCATGAATTTAATCATGAATCATGAATCGAATCATAAATCATGAAACATGAATTGAATCATGAATCATGAATCATGAATCATGAATTGAATCATGAATCATGAATCATGAATTGAATCATAAATCATGAATCATGAATCGAATCATGAATCATGAATCATGAATTGAATAATGAATCATGAATTGAATCATGAATCATGAATCATGAATTGAATCATGAATCATGAATCATGAATCATGAATTGAATCATGAATCATGAATCGAATCATAAATCATGAATTATGAATCATGAATTGAATCATGAATCATGAATCGAATCATGAATCATGAATTGAATCATGAATCGAAACATGAATCATGAATCATGAATTGAATCATGAATCATGAATCGAATCATGAATCTTGAGTCATGAATTGAATCATGAATTATAAATTAAATCATGAATCATGAATTAAATCATGAATCATGAATCATGAATCATAATTTGAATGATGAATCATTAATCATGAATTATTAATTGAATCATGAATCATGAATTGAATCATGAATTGAATCATGAATTGAATCATGAATCATGAATCATGAATTGAATCATGAATCATTAATCATGAATTGAATCATGAATCATGAATCATGAATCGAATCATGAATCATGAATTGAATCATGAATCATGAATCATGAATCGAATCATAAATCATGAAACATGAATTGAATCATGAATCATGAATCATGAATCATGAATTGAATCATAATTCATGAATCATGAATTGAATCATAAATCATGAATCATGAATCGAATCATGAATCATGAATCATGAATTGAATCATGAATCATGAATTGAATCATGAATCATGAATCATGAATTGAATCATGAATCATGAATCGAATCATAAATCATGAATTATGAATCATGAATTGAATCATGAATCATGAATCGAATCATGAATCATGATTTGAATCATGAATCGAAACATGAATCATGAATTGAATCATGAATCATGAATCGAATCATGAATCTTGAATCATGAATTGAATCATGAATTATAAATTAAATCATGAATCATGAATTAAATCATGAATCATGAATCATGAATCATGAATAGAATCATGAATCATTAATCATGAATTATTAATTGAATCATGAATCATGAATTGAATCATGAATTGAATCATGAATCATGAATTGAATCATGAATCATTAATCATGAATTGAATCATGAATCATGAATCATGAATCATAATTCATAAATTAAAACATGAATCATGAATCATGAATTTAATCATGAATTGAATCATGAATCATGAATCATGAATTGAATCATGAATCATTAATCATGAATTGAATCATGAATCATGAATTAAATCATGAATCTTGAATCATGAATTGAAACATGAATCATGAATTGAATCATGAATCATGAATCATGAATCATGAATCATGAATCATGAATCATAGTTCATAAATTGAATCATGAATCATGAATCATGAATTGAATCATGAATTGAATCATGAATCATGAATCATGAATTGAATCATGAATCATTAATCATGCATTGAATCATGAATCATGAATTGAATCATGAATCATGAATCGAATCATGAATCTTGAATCATGAATTGAATCATTAATCATGAATTGAATCATGAATCATGAATCATGAATCGAATCATGAATCATGATTCATGAATTGAATCATTAATTATAAATTAAATCATGAATCATGAATCATGAATTGAATCATGAATTGAATCATGAATCATGAATCATGAATTGAATCATGAATCATGAATCATGAATTGAATCATAATTCATGAATCATGAATTGAATCATGAATCATGAATCATGAATCATGAATTGAATCATGAATCATGAATCATGAATCAAATCATGAATCATGAATTGAATCATGAATCATGAATTGAATCATGAATCATGAATCATTAATTGAATCATGAATTGAATCATAAATCATGAATCATGAATTGAATCATAAATCATGAATCATGAATTTAATCATGAATCATGAATTGAATCATGAATCATGAATTGAATCATGAATCATGAATCATGAATCATAAATTGAATCATGAATCATGAATTGAATCATGAATCGAATCATGAATCATGAATCATGACTTGAATCATGAATCATTAATCATGAATTGAATCATGAATCATGAATTGAATCATGAATCATGAATCGAATCATGAATCTTGAATCATGAATTGAATCATGAATCATGAATTGAATCATGAATCATGAATCATGAATCGAATCATGAATCACGAGTCAAGAATCATGAATCAAACCATGAATCATGAATCATGAATTATGAATTGAACCATGAATCATGAATCATGAATCATGAATTATGAATCATGAATTATGAATTGAATCATGATTCATGAATCAAGAATCATGAATTGAATCATGAATCATGATTTATTAATCGAATCAAGAATCAAGAATCAAGAATCGAATCATGAATCATGAAATAAATCATGAATCATGAATCATAAATTGAATCATGAATCATGAATTAAATCCAGAATCATAAATTGAATCATGAATTGAATCATGAATCATGAATCATGAATCATAAATTGAACCATGAATCATGAATCATGAATTGAATCATGAATCATGATTCATGAATTGAATCATGAATTATAAATTGAATCATGAATCATGAATCATGAATTGAATCATGAATTGAATCATGAATCATGAATCATGAATTGAATCATAATTCATGAATCATGAATCATGAATTGAATCATGAATCATGAATCATGAATCATGAATCATGAATTGAATCATGAATCATGAATCATGAATCAAATCATGAATCATGAATTGAATCATGAATCATGAATTGAATCATGAATCATGAATCATTAATTGAATCATGAATTGAATCATAAATCATGAATCATGAATTGAATCATGAATTGAATCATAAATCATGAATCATGAATTGAATCATGAATAATGAATTGAATCATGAATTGAATCATGAATCATGAATTGAATCATGAATCATGAATCATGAATCATAAATTGAATCATGAATCATGAATCATGAATTGAATCATGAATCGAATCATGAATCATGAATCATGAATTGAATCATGAATCATGAATCGAATCATGAATCTTGAATCATGAATTGCATCATGAATCATGAATCATGATTGAATCATGAATCATGAATCATGAATCGTATCATGAATCATGAGTCAAGAATCATGAATCGAATCATGAATCATGGATCATGAATTATGAATTGAATCATGAATCATGAATCATGAATTGAATCATGAATCATGAAACATGAATAATGAATTGAATCATGAATCATGAATCATGAATCGAATCATGAATCCAGAATCAAGAATCATGAATCTTGAATCATGAATCATGAATTGAATCATGAATCATGAATTATGAATCATGAATTGAATCATGAATCATGAATTGAATCATGAATCATGAATTGAATCATGAATCATGAATTATGAATCATGAATTGAATCATGAATCATGAATTGAATCATGAATCATGATTTATGAATCGAATCATGAATCAAGAATCAAGAATCGAATCATGAATCATGAAATAAATCCAGAATCATAAATCATGAATCATGAATTTAATCATGATTCATGAATCATGAATTGAATCATGAATCATGAATCATGAATCATGATTAAATCCAGAATCATAAATTGAATCATGAATTGAATCATGAATCATGAATCATGAATCATAAATTGAACCATGAATCATTAATCATGAATTGAATCATGAATCATGATTCATGAATTGAATCATGAATTATAAATTAAATCATGAATCATGAATCATGAATTGAATCATGAATTGAATCATGAATCATGAATTGAATCATAATTCATGAATCATGAATCATGAATTGAATCATGAATCATGAATCATGAATCAAATCATGAATCATGAATTGAATCATGAATCATGAATTGAATCATGAATCATGAATCATTAATTGAATCATGAATTGAATCATAAATCATGAATCATGAATTGAATCATAAATCATGAATCATGAATTTAATCATGAATCATGAATTGAATCATGAATCATGAATTGAATCATGAATCATGAATCATAAATTGAATCATGAATCATGAATCATGAATTGAATCATGAATCGAATCATGAATCATGAATCATGAATTGAATCATGAATCATGAATCGAATCATGAATCTTGAATCATGAATTGAATCATGAATCATGAATCATGAATTGAATCATGAATCATTAATCATGAATTGAATCATGAATCATGAATTGAATCATGAATCATGATTTGAATCATGAATCTTGAATCATGAATTGAATCATGAATCATGAATTGAATCATGAATCATGAATCATGAATCGAATCATGAATCACGAGTCAAGAATCATGAATCAAATCATGAATCATGAATCATGAATTATGAATTGAACCATGAATCATGAATCATGAATTATGAATCATGAATTATGAATTGAATCATGATTCATGAATCAAGAATCATGAATTGAATCATGAATCGTGATTTATTAATCGAATCATGAATCAAGAATCAAGAATCGAATCATGAATCATGAAATAAATCATGAATCATGAATCATGAATTGAATCATGAATCATGAATTAAATCCAGAATCATAAATTGAATCATGAATTGAATCATGAATCATGAATCATGAATCATAAATTGAACCATGAATCATGAATCATGAATTGAATCATGAATCATGATTCATGAATTGAATCATGAATTATAAATTGAATCATGAATCATGAATTGAATCATGAATTGAATCATAATTCATGAATCATGAATTGAATCATGAATCATGAATCATGAATCATGAATTGAATCATGAATCATGAATCATGAATCAAATCATGAATCATGAATTGAATCATGAATCATGAATTGAATCATGAATCATGAATTGAATCATGAATCATGAATCATTAATTGAATTATGAATTGAATCATAAATCATGAATCATGAATTGAATCATGAATAATGAATTGAATCATGAATTGAATCATGAATCATGAATTGAATCATGAATCATGAATCATGAATCATAAATTGAATCATGAATCATGAATCATGAATTCAATCATGAATCGAATCATGAATCATGAATCATGAATTGAATCATGAATCATGAATCGAATCATGAATCTTGAATCATGAATTGCATCATGAATCATGAATCATGATTGAATCATGAATCATGAATCATGAATCGTATCATGAATCATGAGTCAAGAATTATGAATCGAATCATGAATCATGAATCATGAATTATGAATTGAATCATGAATCATGAATCATGAATTGAATCATGAATCATGAAACACGAATAATGAATTGAATCATGAATCATGAATTATGAATCGAATCATGAATCAAGAATTAAGAATCAAGAATCATGAATCTTGAATCATGAATCATGAATTGAATCATGAATCATGAATTATGAATCATGAATTGAATCATGAATCATGAATTGAATCATGAATCATGAATTATGAATCATGAATTGAATCATGAATCATGATTTGAATCATGAATCATGAATTGAATCATTAATCATGATTAATGAATTGAATCATGAATTGAATCATGAATCATGAATCATGAATCATGGATTGAATCATGAATCATGAATCATGAATTGAATTACGAATCATGAATCATGAATCGAATCATGAATCATGAATTTAATCATGAATCATGAATCAAATCATAAATCATGAAACATGAATTGAATCATGAATCATGAATCATGAATCATGAATCATGAATCATGAATTGAATCATAAATCATGAATCATGAATCGAATCATGAATCATGAATCATGAATTGAATAATGAATCATGAATTGAATCATGAATCATGAATCATGAATTGAATTATGAATCATGAATTGAATCATGAATCGAATCATGAATCATGAATTGAATCATGAATCGAAACATGAATCATGAATCATGAATTGAATCATGAATCATGAATCGAATCATGAATCTTGAGTCATGAATTGAATCATGAATTATAAATTAAATCATGAATCATGAATTAAATCATGAATCATGAATCATGAATCATAATTTGAATGATGAATCATTAATCATGAATTATTAATTGAATCATGAATCATGAATTGAATCATGAATTGAATCATGAATTGAATCATGAATCATGAATCATGAATTGAATCATGAATCATTAATCATGAATTGAATCATGAATCACGAATCATAATTCATAAATTAAATCATGAATCATGAATCATGAATTGAATCATGAATTGAATCACGAATCATGAATCATGAATCGAATCATGAATCATGAATTGAATCATGAATCATGAATCATGAATCGAATCATAAATCATGAAACATGAATTGAATCATGAATCATGAATCATGAATCATGAATTGAATCATAATTCATGAATCATGAATTGAATCATAAATCATGAATCATGAATCGAATCATGAATCATGAATCATGAATTGAATCATGAATCATGAATTGAATCATGAATCATGAATCATGAATTGAATCATGAATCATGAATCGAATCATAAATCATGAATTATGAATCATGAATTGAATCATGAATCATGAATCGAATCATGAATCATGATTTGAATCATGAATCGAAACATGAATCATGAATCATGAATTGAATCATGAATCATGAATCGAATCATGAATCTTGAATCATGAATTGAATCATGAATTATAAATTAAATCATGAATCATGAATTAAATCATGAATCATGAATCATGAATCATGAATTGAATCATGAATCATTAATCATGAATTATTAATTGAATCATGAATCATGAATTGAATCATGAATTGAATCATGAATCATGAATTGAATCATGAATCATTAATCATAATTTGAATCATGAATCATGAATCATAATTCATAAATTAAAACATGAATCATGAATCATGAATTGAATCATGAATTGAATCATGAATCATGAATCATGAATTGAATCATGAATCATTAATCATGAATTGAATCATGAATCATGAATTAAATCATGAATCTTGAATCATGAATTGAAACATGAATCATGAATTGAATCATGAATCATGAAATATGAATCATGAATCATGAATCATAGTTCATAAATTGAATCATGAATCATGAATCATGAATTGAATCATGAATCATTAATCATGCATTGAATCATGAATCATGAATTGAATCATGAATCATGAATCGAATCATGAATCTTGAATCATGAATTGAATCATGAATCATGAATTGAATCATGAATCATGAATCATGAATCGAATCATGAATCACGAGTCAAGAATCATGAATCAAATCATGAATCATGAATAATGAATTATGAATTAAATCATGAATTATGAATCATGAATTGAATCATGAATCATGAATCATGAATTGAATCATGAATAATGAATTATGAATTAAATCATGAATCATGAATCATGAATTGAATCATGAATCATGAACTGAATCATGAATCATGAATCATGAATCATGAATTGAATCATGAATCATGAATCATGAATCGAATCATGAATCATGAATCATGAATTGAATCATGAATCATGAATCGAATCATGAATCTTGAGTCATGAATTGAATCATGAATTATAAATTAAATCATGAATCATGAATTAAATCATGAATCATGAATTGAATCATGAATCATTAATCATGAATTATTAATTGAATCATGAATCATGAATTGAATCATGAATTGAATCATGAATTGAATAATGAATCATGAATCATGAATTGAATCATGAATCATTAATCATGAATTGAATCATGAATCATGAATCATAATTCATAAATGAAATCATGAATCATGAATCATGAATTGAATCATGAATTGAATCACGAATCATGAATCATGAATCGAATCATGAATCATGAATTGAATCATGAATCATGAATCATGAATCGAATCATAAATCATGAAACATGAATTGAATCATGAATCATCAATCATGAATCATGAATTGAATCATAATTCATGAATCATGAATTGAATCATAAATCATGAATCATGAATCGAATAATGAATCATGAATCATGAATTGAATCATGAATCATAAATCATGAATTGAATCATGAATCATGAATCATGAATTGAATCATGAATCATGAATCGAATCATAAATCATGAATTATGAATCATGAATTGAATCATGAATCATGAATCGAATCATGAATCATGAATTGAATCATGAATCGAAACATGAATCATGAATCATGAATTGAATCATGAATCATGAATCGAATCATGAATCTTGAATCATGAATTGAATCATGAATTATAAATGAAATCATGAATCATGAATTAAATCATGAATCATGAATCATGAATCATGAATTGAATCATGAATCATTAATCATGAATTATTAATTGAATCATGAATCATGAATTGAATCATGAATTGAATCATGAATTGAATCATGAATCATGAATTGAATCATGAATCATGAATCATGAATCGAATCATGAATCACGAGTCAAGAATCATGAATCAAATCATGAATCATGAATCATGAATTATGAATTGAATCATGAATCATGAATCATGAATCATGAATTATGAATCATGAATTATGAATTGAATCATGATTCATGAATCAAGAATCATGAATTGAATCATGAATCATGATTTATTAATCGAATCATGAATCAAGAATCAAGAATCGAATCATGAATCATGAAATAAATCATGAATCATGAATCATGAATTGAATCATGAATCATGAATCATGAATTAAATCCAGAATCATAAATTGAATCATGAATTGAATCATGAATCATGAATCATGAATCATAAATTGAACCATGAATCATGAATCATGAATTGAATCATGAATCATGATTCATGAATTGAATCATGAATTATAAATTAAATCATGAATCATGAATCATGAATTGAATCATGAATCATGAATTGAATCATAATTCATGAATCATGAATCATGAATTGAATCATGAATCATGAATCATGAATCATGAATCATTAATCATGAATCAAATCATGAATCATGAATTGAATCATGAATCATGGATTGAATCATGAATCATTAATTGAATCATGAATTGAATCATAAATCATGAATCATGAATTGAATCATGAATAATGAATTGAATCATGAATTGAATCATGAATCATGAATTGAATCATGAATCATGAATCATGAATTATAAATTGAATCATGAATCATGAATCATGAATTGAATCATGAATCGAATCATGAATCATGAATCATGAATTGAATCATGAATCATGAATCGAATCATGAATCTTGAATCATGAATTGCATCATGAATCATGAATCATGAATCATAAATTGAACCATGAATCATGAATCATGAATTGAATCATGAATCATGATTCATGAATTGAATCATGAATTATAAATTAAATCATGAATCATGAATTGAATCATGAATTTAATCATGAATTGAATCATGAATTTAATCATGAATCATGAATCATGAATTGAATCATAATTCATGAATCATGAATCATGAATTGAATCATGAATCATGAATCATGAATCATGAATTGAATCATGAATCATGAATCATGAATCATGAATTGAATCATAATTCATGAATCATGAATCATGAATTGAATCATGAATCATGAATCATGAATCATGAATTGAATCATGAATCATGAATCAAATCATGAATCATGAATTGAATCATGAATCATGAATTGAATCATGAATCATGAATCATTAATTGAATCATGAATTGAATCATAAATCATGAATCATGAATTGAATCATAAATCATGAATCATGAATTTAATCATGAATCATGAATTGAATCATGAATCATGAATTGAATCATGAATCATGAATTGAATCATGAATCATGAATCATAAATTGAATCATGAATCATGAATCATGAATTGAATCATGAATCGAATCATGAATCATGAATCATGAATTGAATCATGAATCGAATCATGAATCTTGAATCATGAATTGAATCATGAATCATTAATCATGAATTGAATCATAAATCATGAATGGAATCATGAATCATGAATCGAATCATGAATCTTGAATCATGAATTGAATCATGAATCATGAATTGAATCATGAATCATGAATTGAATCATGAATCATGAATCATGAATCGAATCATGAATCACGAGTCAAGAATCATGAATCAAATCATGAATCATGAATCATGAATTATGAATTGAATCATGATTCATGAATCAAGAATCATGAATTGAATCAAGAATCATGAATTGAATCATGAATCATGATTTATTAATCGAATCATGAATAAAGAATCAAGAATCGAATCATGAATCATGAAATAAATCATGAATCATGAATCATGAATTGAATCATGAATCATGAATCATGAATTAAATCCAGAATCATAAATTGAATCATGAATTGAATCATGAATCATGAATCATGAATCATAAATTGAACCATGAATCATGAATCATGAATTGAATCATGAATCATGATTCATGAATTGAATCATGAATTATAAATTAAATCATGAATCATGAATCATGAATTGAATCATGAATTGAATCATGAATCATGAATCATAAATTGAATCATAATTCATGAATCATGAATCATGAATTGAATCATGAATCATGAATCATGAATCATGAATTGAATCATGAATCATGAATCATGAATCAAATCATGAATCATGAATTGAATCATGAATCATGAATTGAATCATGAATCATGAATTGAATCATGAATCATTAATTGAATCATGAATCATGAATCATTAATTGAATCATGAATTGAATCATAAATCATGAATCATGAACTGAATCATGAATAATGAATTGAATCATGAATTGAATCATGAATCATGAATTGAATCATGAATCATGAATCATGAATTATGAATTGAATCATGAATCATGAATCATGAATTGAATCATGAATCGAATCATGAATCATGAATCATGAATTGAATCATGAATCATGAATCGAATCATGAATCTTGAATCATGAATTGCATCATGAATCATGAATCATGATTGAATCATGAATCATGAATCATGAATCGTATCATGAATCATGAGTCAAGAATCATGAATCGAATCATGAATCATGAATCATGAATTATGAATTGAATCATGAATCATGAATCATGAATTGAATCATGAATCATGAAACATGAATAATGAGTTGAATCATGAATCATGAATCATGAATCGAATCATGAATCAAGAATCAAGAATCATGAATCTTGAATCATGAATCATGAATTGAATCATGAATCATGAATTATGAATCATGAATTGAATCATGAATCATGAATTGAATCATGAATCATGAATTATGAATCATGAATTGAATCATGAATCATGATTTGAATCATGAATCATGAATCAAATCATGAATCATGAATTGAATCATGAATCATGAATTGAATCATTAATCATGATTCATGAATTGAATCATGAATTGAATCATGAATCATGAATCATGAATCATGAATCATGAATTGAATCACGAATCATGAATCATTAATCGAATCATGAATCATGAATTGAATCATGAATCATGAATCATGAATCGAATCATAAATCATGAAACATGAATTGAATCATGAATCATGAATCATGAATCATGAATTGAATCATGAATCATGAATCATGAATTGAATCATAAATCATGAATCATGAATCGAATCATGAATCATGAATCATGAATTGAATCATGAATCATGAATTGAATCATAAATCATGATTTATGAATCATGAATTGAATCATGAATCATGAATCAAATCATGAATCATGAATTGAATCATGAATCGAAACATGAATCATGAATCATGAATTGAATCATGAATCATGAATCGAATCTTGAATCTTGAATCATGAATTGAATCATGAATTATAAATTAAATCATGAATCATAAATCATGAATTGAATCATGAATTGAATCATGAATCATGAATCATGAATTGAATCATAATTCATGAATCATGAATCATGAATTGAATCATGAATTGAATCATGAATCATGAATTGAATCATGAATCATGAATCATAAATTGAATCATGAATCATGAATCATGAATTGAATCATGAATCGAATCATGAATCATGAATCATGAATTGAATCATGAATCATGAATCGAATCATGAATCTTGAATCATGAATTGAATCATGAATCATGAATCATGAATTGAATCATGAATCATGAATCATTAATCGAATCATGAATCATGAGTTAAGAATCATGAATCGAATCATGAATCATGAATTATGAATCATGAATTGAATCATGAATCATGAATCGAATCATGAATCATGAATTGAATCATGAATCGAAACATGAATCATGAATCATAAATTGAATCATGAATCATGAATCGAATCATGAATCTTGAGTCATGAATTGAATCATGAATTATAAATTAAATCATGAATCATGAATTAAATCATGAATCATGAATCATGAATTGAATCATGAATCATTAATCATGAATTATTAATTGAATCATGAATCATGAATTGAATCATGAATTGAATCATGAATTGAATCATGAATCATTAATCATGAATTGAATCATAAATCATGAATCGAATCATGAATCATGAATTAAATCATGAATCTTGAATCATGAATTGAATCATGAATCATGAATTGAATCATGAATCATGAATCATGAATCATGAATCATGAATCATAGTTCATAAATTGAATCATGAATCATGAATCATGAATTGAATCATGAATTGAATCATGAATCATGAATCATGAATTGAATCATGAATCATGAATTGAATCATGAATCATGAATCGAATCATGAATCTTGAATCATGAATTGAATCATGAATCATGAATTGAATCATGAATCATGAATCGAATCATGAATCACGAGTCAAGAATCATGAATCAAATCATGAATCATGAATAATGAATTATGAATTAAATCATGAATCATGAATCATGAATTATGAATCATGAATTGAATCATGAATCATGAATCATGAATTGAATCATGAATCATGAATTGAATCATGAATCATGAATTGAATCATGAATCATGAATCATGAAACATGAATAATGAATTGAATCATGAATCTTTAATCATGAATCGAATCATGAATCAAGAATCAAGAATCATGAATCTTGAATCATGAATCATGAATTGAATCATGAATCATGAATTATGAATCATGAATTGAATCATGAATTGAATCATGAATCATGAATTATGAATCATGAATTGAATCATGAATCATGATTTAAATCATGAATCATGAATCATGAATCAAATCATGAATCATGAATTAAATCATGAATTATGAATTGAATCATGAATCATGATTCATGAATTGAATCATGAATTGAATCATGAATCATGAATCATGAATTATGGATTGAATCATGAATCATGAATCATGAATCATGAATCATAAATTGAACCATGAATCATGAATCATAAATTGAATCATGAATCATGATTCATGAATTGAATCATGAATTATAAATTAAATCATGAATCATGAATCATTAATTGAATCATGAATCGAATCATGAATCATGAATCATGAATTGAATCATGAATCATGAATCGAATCATGAATCTTGAATCATGAATTGAATCATGAATCATGAATCATGAATTGAATCATGAATCATTAATCATGAATTGAATCATGAATCATGAATTGAATCATGAATCATGAATCGAATCATGAATCTTGAATCATGAATTGAATCATGAATCATGAATTGAATCATGAATCATGAATCATGAATCGAATCATGAATCACGAGTCAAGAATCATGAATCAAATCATGAATCATGAATCATGAATTATGAATTGAATCATGAATCATGAATCATGAATCATGAATTATGAATCATGAATTATGAATTGAATCATGATTCATGAATCAAGAATCATGAATTGAATCATGAATCATGATTTATTAATCGAATCATGAATCAAGAATCAAGAATCGAATCATGAATCATGAAATAAATCATGAATCATGAATCATGAATTGAATCATGAATCATGAATCATGAATTAAATCCAGAATCATAAATTGAATCATGAATTGAATCATGAATCATGAATCATGAATCATAAATTGAACCATGAATCATGAATCATGAATTGAATCATGAATCATGATTCATGAATTGAATCATGAATTATAAATTAAATCATGAATCATGAATCATGAATTGAATCATGAATTGAATCATGAATCATGAATTGAATCATAATTCATGAATCATGAATCATGAATTGAATCATGAATCATGAATCATGAATCATGAATCATGAATCATGAATTGAATCATGAATCATTAATCATGAATCAAATCATGAATCATGAATTGAATCATGAATCATGGATTGAATCATGAATCATGAATTGAATCATGAATCATGAATCATTAATTGAATCATGAATTGAATCATAAATCATGAATCATGAATTGAATCATGAATAATGAATTGAATCATGAATTGAATCATGAATCATGAATTGAATCATGAATCATGAATCATGAATTATAAATTGAATCATGAATCATGAATCATGAATTGAATCATGAATTGAATCATGAATCATGAATCATGAATTGAATCATGAATCATGAATCGAATCATGAATCTTGAATCATGAATTGCATCATGAATCATGAATCATGAATCATGAATCATAAATTGAACCATGAGTCATGAATCATGAATTGAATCATGAATCATGATTCATGAATTGAATCATGAATTATAAATTAAATCATGAATCATGAATTGAATCATGAATTTAATCATGAATTGAATCATGAATTTAATCATGTATCATGAATCATGAATTGAATCATAATTCATGAATCATGAATCATGAATTGAATCATGAATCATGAATCATGAATCATGAATTGAATCATGAATCATGAATCATAAATCATGAATTGAATCATAATTCATGAATCATGAATCATGAATTGAATCATGAATCATGAATCATGAATCATGAATTGAATCATGAATCATGAATCATGAATCAAATCATGAATCATGAATTGAATCATGAATCATGAATTGAATCATGAATTGAATCATAAATCATGAATCATGAATTGAATCATAAATCATGAATCATGAATTGAATCATGAATCATGAATTGAATCATGAATCATGAATTGAATCATGAATCATGAATTGAATCATGAATCATGAATCATGAATCATAAATTGAATCATGAATCATGAATCATGAATTGAATCATGAATCGAATCATGAATCATGAATCATGAATTGAATCATGAATCGAATCATGAATCTTGAATCATGAATTGAATCATGAATCATTAATCATGAATTGAATCATAAATCATGAATGGAATCATGAATCATGAATTGAATCATGAATCTTGAATCATGAATTGAATCATGAATCATGAATTGAATCATGAATCATGAATTGAATCATGAATCATGAATCATGAATCGAATCATGAATCACGAGTCAAGAATCATGAATCAAATCATGAATCATGAATCATGAATTATGAATTGAATCATGATTCATGAATCAAGAATCATGAATTGAATCATGAATCATGATTTATTAATCGAATCATGAATAAAGAATCAAGAATCGAATCATGAATCATGAAATAAATCATGAATCATGAATCATGAATTGAATCATGAATCATGAATCATGAATTAAATCCAGAATCATAAATTGAATCATGAATTGAATCATGAATCATGAATCATAAATTGAACCATGAATCATGAATCATGAATTGAATCATGAATCATGATTCATGAATTGAATCATGAATTATAAATTAAATCATGAATCATGAATCATGAATTGAATCATGAATTGAATCATGAATCATGAATCATAAATTGAATCATAATTCATGAATCATGAATCATGAATTGAATCATGAATCATGAATCATGAATCATGAATTGAATCATGAATCATGAATTGAATCATGAATCATTAATTGAATCATGAATCATGAATCATTAATTGAATCATGAATTGAATCATAAATCATGAATCATGAACTGAATCATGAATAATGAATTGAATCATGAATTGAATCATGAATCATGAATTGAATCATGAATCATGAATCATGAATTATGAATTGAATCATGAATCATGAATCATGAATTGAATCATGAATCGAATCATGAATCATGAATCATGAATTGAATCATGAATCATGAATCGAATCATGAATCTTGAATCATGAATTGCATCATGAATCATGAATCATGATTGAATCATGAATCATGAATCATGAATCGTATCATGAATCATGAGTCAAGAATCATGAATCGAATCATGAATCATGAATCATGAATTATGAATTGAATCATGAATCATGAATCATGAATTGAATCATGAATCATGAAACATGAATAATGAGTTGAATCATGAATCATGAATCATGAATCGAATCATGAATCAAGAATCAAGAATCATGAATCTTGAATCATGAATCATGAATTGAATCATGAATCATGAATTATGAATCATGAATTGAATCATGAATCATGATTTGAATCATGAATCATGAATCAAATCATGAATCATGAATTGAATCATGAATCATGAATTGAATCATTAATCATGATTCATGAATTGAATCATGAATTGAATCATGAATCATGAATCATGAATCATGAATCATGAATTGAATCACGAATCATGAATCATTAATCGAATCATGAATCATGAATTGAATCATGAATCATGAATCATGAATCGAATCATAAATCATGAAACATGAATTGAATCATGAATCATGAATCATGAATCATGAATTGAATCATGAATCATGAATTGAATCATAAATCATGAATCATGAATCGAATCATGAATCATGAATCATGAATTGAATCATGAATCATGAATTGAATCATAAATCATGATTTATGAATCATGAATTGAATCATGAATCATGAATCAAATCATGAATCATGAATTGAATCATGAATCGAAACATGAATCATGAATCATGAATTGAATCATGAATCATGAATCGAATCTTGAATCTTGAATCATGAATTGAATCATGAATTATAAATTAAATCATGAATCATAAATCATGAATTGAATCATGAATTGAATTATGAATCATGAATCATGAATTGAATCATAATTCATGAATCATGAATCATGAATTGAATCATGAATTGAATCATGAATCATGAATTGAATCATGAATCATGAATCATAAATTGAATCATGAATCATGAATCATGAATTGAATCATGAATCGAATCATGAATCATGAATCATGAATTGAATCATGAATCATGAATCGAATCATGAATCTTGAATCATGAATTGAATCATGAATCATGAATCATGAATTGAATCATGAATCATGAATCATTAATCGAATCATGAATCATGAGTTAAGAATCATGAATCGAATCATGAATCATGAATTATGAATCATGAATTGAATCATGAATCATGAATCGAATCATGAATCATGAATTGAATCATGAATCGAAACATGAATCATGAATCATGAATTGAATCATGAATCATGAATCGAATCATGAATCTTGAGTCATGAATTGAATCATGAATTATAAATTAAATCATGAATCATGAATTAAATCATGAATCATGAATCATGAATTGAATCATGAATCATTAATCATGAATTATTAATTGAATCATGAATCATGAATTGAATCATGAATTGAATCATGAATTGAATCATGAATCATGAATCATGAATTGAATCATGAATCATTAATCATGAATTGAATCATGAATCATGAATCATAATTCATAAATTAAATCATGAATAATGAATCATGAATTGAATCATGAATTGAATCACGAATCATGAATCATGAATCGAATCATGAATCATGAATTGAATCATGAATCATGAATCTTGAATCGAATCATAAATCATGAAACATGAATTGAATCATGAATCATGAATCATGAATAATGAATTGAATCATAATTCATGAATCATGAATTGAATCATAAATCATGAATCATGAATCGAATCATGAATCATGAATCATGAATTGAATCATGAATCATGAATTGAATCATGAATCATGAATCATGAATTGAATCATGAATCATGAATCGAATCATAAATCATGAATTATGAATCATGAATTGAATCATGAATCATGAATCGAATCATGAATCATGAATTGAATCATGAATCGAAACATGAATCATAAATCATGAATTGAATCATGAATCATGAATCGAATCATGAATCTTGAATCATGAATTGAATCATGAATTATAAATTAAATCATGAATCATGAATTAAATCATGAATCATGAATCATGAATCATGAATTGAATCATGAATCATTAATCATGAATTATTAATTGAATCATGAATCATGAATTGAATCATGAATTGAATCATGAATTGAATCATGAATCATGAATTGAATCATGAATCATTAATCATGAATTGAATCATGAATCATGAATCATGAATCATAATTCATAAATCAAATCATGAATCATGAATCATGAATTGAATCATGAATTGAATCATGAATCATGAATCATGAATTGAATCATGAATCATTAATCATGAATTGAATCATGAATCATGAATCGAATCATGAATCATGAATTAAATCATGAATCTTGAATCATGAATTGAAACATGAATCATGAATTGAATCATGAATCATGAATCATGAATCATGAATCATAGTTCATAAATTGAATCATGAATCATGAATCATGAATTGAATCATGAATTGAATCATGAATCATGAATCATGAATTGAATCATGAATCATTAATCATGAATTGAATCATGAATCATGAATTGAATCATGAATCATGAATCGAATCATGAATCTTGAATCATGAATTGAATCATGAATCATGAATTGAATCATGAATCATGAATCATGAATCGAATCATGAATCACGAGTCAAGAATCATGAATCAAATCATGAATCATGAATAATGAATTATGAATTAAATCATGAATCATGAATCATGAATTATGAATCATGAATTGAATCATGAATCATGAATCATGAATCATGAATTGAATCATGAATCATGAATCATGAATCGAATCATGAATCATGAATCATGAATTGAATCATTAATCATGAATTGAATCATGAATCATGAATCGAATCATGAATCATGAATCATGAATCGAATCATGAATCATGAATTAAATCATGAATCTTGAATCATGGATTGAATCATGAATCATGAATTGAATCATGAATCATGAATCATGAATCATGAATCATGAATCATAGTTCATAAATTGAATCATGAATCATGATCATGAATTGAATCATGAATTGAATCATGAATCATGAATTGAATCATGAATCATGAATCATGAATTGAATCATGAATCATGAATTGAATCATGAATCATGAATCGAATCATGAATCTTGAATCATGAATTGAATCATGAATCATGAATTGAATCATGAATCATGAATCGAATCATGAATCACGAGTCAAGAATCATGAATCAAATCATGAATCATGAATAATGAATTATGAATTAAATCATGAATTGAATCATGAATCATGAATCATGAATTGAATCATGAATCATGAATTGAATCATGAATCATGAATCATGAAACATGAATAATGAATTGAATCATGAATCATGAATCATGAATCGAATCATGAATCAAGAATCAAGAATCATGAATCTTGAATCATGAATCATGAATTGAATCATGAATCATGAATTATGAATCATGAATTGAATCATGAATCATGAATTGAATCATGATCATGAATTATGAATCATGAATTGAATCATGAATCATGATTTGAATCATGAATCATGAATCATGAATCAAATCATGAATCATGAATTGAATCATGAATCATGAATTGAATCATTAATCATGATTCATGAATTGAATCATGAATTGAATCATGAATCATGAATCATGAATTATGGATTGAATCATGAATCATGAATCATGAATTGAATCACAAATCATGAATCATGAATAGAATTATGAATCATGAATTGAATCATGAAATCATGAATCATGAATCGAATCATAAATCATGAAACATGAATTGAATCATGAATCATGAATCATGAATCATGAATTGAATCATAAATCATGAATCATGAATCGAATCATGAATCATGAATCATGAATTGAATCATGAATCATGAATCGAATCATGAATCTTGAGTCATGAATTGAATCATGAATTATAAATTAAATCATGAATCATGAATTAAATCATGAATCATGAATCATGAATTGAATCATGAATCATTAATCATGAATTATTAATTGAATCATGAATCATGAATTGAATCATGAATTGAATCATGAATTGAATCATGAATCATGAATCATGAATTGAATCATGAATCATTAATCATGAATTGAATCATGAATCATGAATCATAATTCATAAATTAAATCATGAATAATGAATCATGAATTGAATCATGAATTGAATCACGAATCATGAATCATGAATCGAATCATGAATCATGAATTGAATCATGAATCATGAATCTTGAATCAAATCATAAATCATGAAACATGAATTGAATCATGAATCATGAATAATGAATTGAATCATAATTCATGAATCATGAATTGAATCATAAATCATGAATCATGAATCGAATCATGAATCATGAATCATGAATTGAATCATGAATCATGAATTGAATCATGAATCATGAATCATGAATTGAATCATGAATCATGAATCGAATCATAAATCATGAATTATGAATCATGAATTGAATCATGAATCATGAATCATGAATTGAATCATGAATCGAAACATGAATCATAAATCATGAATTGAATCATGAATCATGAATCGAATCATGAATCTTGAATCATGAATTGAATCATGAATTATAAATTAAATCATGAATCATGAATTAAATCATGAATCATGAATCATGAATTGAATCATGAATCATTAATCATGAATTATTAATTGAATCATGAATCATGAATTGAATCATGAATTGAATCATGAATTGAATCATGAATCATGAATTGAATCATGAATCATTAATCATGAATTGAATCATGAATCATGAATCATGAATCATAATTCATAAATCAAATCATGAATCATGAATCATGAATTGAATCATGAATTGAATCATGAATCATGAATCATGAATTGAATCATGAATCATTAATCATGAATTGAATCATGAATCATGAATCGAATCATGAATCATGAATTAAATCATGAATCTTGAATCATGAATTGAAACATGAATCATGAATTGAATCATGAATCATGAATCATGAATCATGAATCATAGTTCATAAATTGAATCATGAATCATGAATCATGAATTGAATCATGAATTGAATCATGAATCATGAATCATGAATTGAATCATGAATCATTAATCATGAATTGAATCATGAATCATGAATTGAATCATGAATCATGAATCGAATCATGAATCTTGAATCATGAATTGAATCATGAATCATGAATTGAATCATGAATCATGAATCATGAATCGAATCATGAATCACGAGTCAAGAATCATGAATCAAATCATGAATCATGAATAATGAATTATGAATTAAATCATGAATCATGAATCATGAATTATGAATCATGAATTGAATCATGAATCATGAATCATGAATTGAATCATGAATCATGAATCATGAATCGAATCATGAATCATGAATCATGAATTGAATCATTAATCATGAATTGAATCATGAATCATGAATCGAATCATGAATCATGAATCATGAATCGAATCATGAATCATGAATTAAATCATGAATCTTGAATCATGGATTGAATCATGAATCATGAATTGAATCATGAATCATGAATCATGAATCATGAATCATGAATCATAGTTCATAAATTGAATCATGAATCATGAATCATGAATTGAATCATGAATTGAATCATGAATCATGAATTGAATCATGAATCATGAATCATGAATTGAATCATGAATCATGAATTGAATCATGAATCGAGTCATGAATCTTGAATCATGAATTGAATCATGAATCATGAATTGAATCATGAATCATGAATCGAATCATGAATCACGAGTCAAGAATCATGAATCAAATCATGAATCATGAATAATGAATTATGAATTAAATCATGAATTGAATCATGAATCATGAATCATGAATTGAATCATGAATCATGAATTGAATCATGAATCATGAATCATGAAACATGAATAATGAATTGAATCATGAATCATGAATCATGAATCGAATCATGAATCAAGAATCAAGAATCATGAATCTTGAATCATGAATCATGAATTGAATCATGAATCATGAATTATGAATCATGAATTGAATCATGAATCATGAATTGAATCATGAATCATGAATTATGAATCATGAATTGAATCATGAATCATGATTTGAATCATGAATCATGAATCATGAATCAAATCATGAATCATGAATTGAATCATGAATCATGAATTGAATCATTAATCATGATTCATGAATTGAATCATGAATTGAATCATGAATCATGAATCATGAATTATGGATTGAATCATGAATCATGAATCATGAATTGAATCACGAATCATGAATCATGAATAGAATTATGAATCATGAATTGAATCATGAAATCATGAATCATGAATCGAATCATAAATCATGAAACATGAATTGAATCATGAATCATGAATCATGAATCATGAATTGAATCATAAATCATGAATCATGAATGGAATCATGAATCATGAATCATGAATTGAATCATGAATCATGAATTGAATCATGAATCATGAATCATGAATTGAATCATGAATCATGAATCATGAATCATGAATTGAATCATGAATCATGAATCGAATCATAAATCATGAATTATGAATCATGAATTGAATCATGAATCATGAATCGAATCATGAATCATGAATTGAATCATGAATCGAAACATGAATCATGAATCATGAATTGAATCATGAATCATGAATCGAATCATGAATCTTGAGTCATGAATTGAATCATGAATTATAAATTAAATCATGAATCATGAATTAAATCATGAATCATGAATCATGAATTCAATCATGAATCATTAATCATGAATTATTAATTGAATCATGAATCATGAATTGGATCATGAATTGAATCATGAATTGAATCATGAATCATGAATCATGAATTGAATCATGAATCATTAATCATGAATTGAATCATAAATCATGAATCATAATTCATAAATTAAATCATGAATCATGAATCATGAATTGAATCATGAATTGAATCATGAATCATAAATCATGAATCGAATTATGAATCATGAATTGAATCATGAATCATGAATCATGAATCGAATCATAAATCATGAAACATGAATTGAATCATGAATCATGAATCATGAATCATGAATTGAATCATAATTCATGAATCATGAATTGAATCAAAAATCATGAATCATGAATCGAATCATGAATCATGAATCATGAATTGAATCATGAATCATGAATTGAATCATGAATCATGAATCATGAATTGAATCATGAATCATGAATCGAATCATAAATCATGAATTATGAATCATGAATTGAATCATGAATCATGAATCGAATCATGAATCATGAATTGAATCATGAATCGAAACATGAATCATGAATTAAATCATGAATCATGAATCGAATCATGAATCTTGAATCATGAATTGAATCATGAATTATAAATTAAATCATGAATCATGAATTAAATCATGAATCATGAATCATGAATCATGAATTGAATCATGAATCATTAATCATGAATTATTAATTGAATCATGAATCATGAATTGAATCATGAATTGAATCATGAATTGAATCATGAATCATGAATTGAATCATGAATCATTAATCATGAATTGAATCATGAATCATGAATCATAATTCATAAATTAAATCATGAATCATGAATCATGAATTGAATCATGAATTGAATCATGAATCATGAATCATGAATTGAATCATGAATCATTAATCATGAATTGAATCATGAATCATGAATCAAATCATGAATCATGAATTGAATCATGAATCATGAATTGAATCATTAATCATGATTCATGAATTGAATCATGAATTGAATCATGAATCATGAATCATGAATTATGGATTGAATCATGAATCATGAATCATGAATTGAATCACGAATCATGAATCATGAATAGAATTATGAATCATGAATTGAATCATGAAATCATGAATCATGAATCGAATCATAAATCATGAAACATGAATTGAATCATGAATCATGAATCATGAATCATGAATTGAATCATAAATCATGAATCATGAATGGAATCATGAATCATGAATCATGAATTGAATCATGAATCATGAATTGAATCATGAATCATGAATCATGAATTGAATCATGAATCATGAATCATGAATCATGAATTGAATCATGAATCATGAATCGAATCATAAATCATGAATTATGAATCATGAATTGAATCATGAATCATGAATCGAATCATGAATCATGAATTGAATCATGAATCGAAACATGAATCATGAATCATGAATTGAATCATGAATCATGAATCGAATCATGAATCTTGAGTCATGAATTGAATCATGAATTATAAATTAAATCATGAATCATGAATTAAATCATGAATCATGAATCATGAATCATGAATTCAATCATGAATCATTAATCATGAATTATTAATTGAATCATGAATCATGAATTGAATCATGAATTGAATCATGAATTGAATCATGAATCATGAATCATGAATTGAATCATGAATCATTAATCATGAATTGAATCATAAATCATGAATCATAATTCATAAATTAAATCATGAATCATGAATCATGAATTGAATCATGAATTGAATCATGAATCATAAATCATGAATCGAATTATGAATCATGAATTGAATCATGAATCATGAATCATGAATCGAATCATAAATCATGAAACATGAATTGAATCATGAATCATGAATCATGAATCATGAATTGAATCATAATTCATGAATCATGAATTGAATCAAAAATCATGAATCATGAATCGAATCATGAATCATGAATCATGAATTGAATCATGAATCATGAATTGAATCATGAATCATGAATCATGAATTGAATCATGAATCATGAATCGAATCATAAATCATGAATTATGAATCATGAATTGAATCATGAATCATGAATCGAATCATGAATCATGAATTGAATCATGAATCGAAACATGAATCATGAATTAAATCATGAATCATGAATCGAATCATGAATCTTGAATCATGAATTGAATCATGAATTATAAATTAAATCATGAATCATGAATTAAATCATGAATCATGAATCATGAATCATGAATTGAATCATGAATCATTAATCATGAATTATTAATTGAATCATGAATCATGATTGAATCATGAATTGAATCATGAATTGAATCATGAATCATGAATTGAATCATGAATCATTAATCATGAATTGAATCATGAATCATGAATCATAATTCATAAATTAAATCATGAATCATGAATCATGAATTGAATCATGAATTGAATCATGAATCATGAATCATGAATTGAATCATGAATCATTAATCATGAATTGAATCATGAATCATGAATCGAATCATGAATCATGAATTAAATCATGAATCTTGAATCATGAATTGAATCATGAATCATGAATTAAATCATGAATCATGAATCATGAATCATGAATCATGAATCATAGTTCATAAATTGAATCATGAATCATGAATCATGAATTGAATCATGAATTGAATCGTGAATCATGAATCATGAATTGAATCATGAATCATTAATCATGAATTGAATCATGAATCATGAATTGAATCATGAATCATGAATCGAATCATGAATCATGAATTGAATCATGAATCATGAATTGAATCATGAATCATGAATCGAATCATGAATCACGAGTCAAGAATCATGAATCAAATCATGAATCATGAATAATGAATTATGAATTAAATCATGAATCATGAATCATGAATTATGAATCATGAATTGAATCATGAATCATGAATCATGAATCATGAATTGAATCATGAATCATGAATCATGAATTGAATCATGAATCATGAATCATGAATTGAATCATGAATCATGAATTGAATCATGAATCATGAATCATGAATCGAATCATGAATCATGAATCAAGAATCATGAATCGAATCATGAATCATGAATTGAATCATGAATTAAATCATGAATCATGAATTGAATCATGAATCATTAATCATGAATTGAATCATGAATTGAATCATGAATCATGAATCATGAATTGAATCATGAATCATTAATCATGAATTGAATCATGAATCATGAATCGAATCATGAATCATGAATTAAATCATGAATCTTGAATCATGAATTGAATCAAGAATCATGAATCAAATCATGAATCATGAATAATGAATTATGAATTAAATCATGAATCATGAATCATGAATTATGAATCATGAATTGAATCATGAATCATGAATCATGAATCATGAATCATGAATTGAATCATGAATCATGAATCATGAATTGAATCATGAATCATGAATCATGAATTGAATCATGAATCATGAATTGAATCATGAATCGAATCATGAATCATGAATTGAATCATGAATTGAATCATGAATCATGAATTGAATCATGAATCGAATCATGAATCATGAATCAAGAATCATGAATCGAATCATGAATCATGAATTGAATCATGAATTGAATCATGAATCATGAATTGAATCATGAATCATTAATCATGAATTGAATCATGAATCATGAATCGAATCATGAATCATGAATCTTGAATCATGAATCATGAATTGAATCATGAATCATGAATCATGAATCGAATCATGAATCATGAATTGAATCATGAATCATAAATCATGAACTGAATCATGAATCATGAATCATGAATTATGAATTGAATCATGAATCATGAATCATGAATTATGAATCATGAATTATGAATTGAATCATGATTCATGAATGAAGAATCATGAATTGAATCATGAACCATGATTTATGAATCGAATCATGAATCAAGAATCAAGAATCGAATCATGAATCATGAATAAATCATGAATCATGAATCATGAATCATGAATTTAATCATGATCATGAATCATGAATTGAATCATGAATCATGAATCATGAATTAAATCCAGAATCATAAATTGAATCATGAATTGAATCATGAATTGAATCATAATTCATGATTCATGAATTGAATCATGAATTATAAATTAAATCGTGAATCATGAATCATGAATTGAATCATGAATTAAATCATGAATCATGAATCTTGAATTGAATCATAATTCATGAATAATGAATCATGAATTGAATCATGAATCATGAATCATGAATCATGAATCATGAATCATGAATCATGAATCAAATCATGAATCATGAATTAAATCATGAATTATGAATTGAATCATGAATCATGAATAATTAATTGAATCATGAATTGATTCATAAATCATGAATCATGAATTGAATCATGAATCATGAATTGAATCATGAATCATGAATCAGGAATCATAAATTGAATCATGAATCATGAATCATGAATTGAATCATGAATCGAATCATGAGTCAAGAATCATGAATCGAATCATGAATCATGAAGCATGAATTATGAATTGAATCATAAATCATGAATCATGATTTGAATCATGAATCATGAGTCATGAATCGAATCATGAATCGTGAATCAAGAATCATGAATCGAGTCATGAATCTTGAAACATGAATCATGAATTGAATCATGAATCATGAATTATGAATCATGAATTGAATCATGAATCATGATTTGAATCATGAATCATGATTTGAATCATGAATCATGAATCGAATCATGAATCATGAATCATGAATTGAATCATGAATCATGAATCATGAATTGAACTATGAATCATGAATCATGAATTGAATCACGAATCATGAATCATGAATCGAATCATGAATCATGAATTGAATCATGAATCATGAATTGAATCATGAATTAAATCATGAATCATGAATCTTGAATTGAATCATAATTCATGAATCATGAATCATGAATTGAATCATGAATCATGAATCATGAATCATGAATCATGAATCATGAATCATGAATTGAATCATGAATCATGAATCATTAATCAAATCATGAATCATGAATTGAATCATGAATCATGAATCATGAATTGAATCATGAATCATGAATTCAATCATGAATCATGAATTATTAATTGAATCATGAATTGAATCATAAATCATGAATCATGAATTGAATCATGAATCATGAATTGAATCATGAATTGAATCATGAATCATGAATTGAATCATGAATCATGAATTGAATCATGAATCGAATCATGAATCATGAATCATGAATTGAATCATGAATCATGAATCGAATCATGAATCTTGAATCATGAATTGAATCATGAATCATGAATCGAATCATGAATCTTGAATCATGAATTGAATCATGAATCATGAATCATGAATCGAATCATGAATCATGAGTCAAGAATCATGAATCGAATCATGAATCATGAAGCATGAATTATGAATTGAATCATGAATCATGAATCATGAATCATGAATCATGAATTGAATCATGAATCATGATTTGAATTATGAATTGAATCATGAATCATGAAACATGAATCATGAATTGAATCATGAATCATGAGTCATGAATCGAATCATGAATCGTGAATCAAGAATCATGAATCGAATCATGAATCTTGAATCATGAATCATGAATTGAATCATGAATCATGAATTATGAATCATGAATTGAATCATGAATCATGATTTGAATCATGAATTGAATCATGAATCATGAATTGAATCATAAATCATGAATCATGAATTGAATCATGAATTGAATCATGAATCATGAATCATGAATTGAATCATGAATCATGAATCATGAATTGAATCACGAATCATGAATCATGAATCGAATCATGAAGCATGAATTGAATCATGAATCATGAATCATGAATCGAATCATAAATCATGAAACATGAATTGAATCATGAATCATGAATCATGAATCATGAATCGAATCATGAATCATGAATCATGAATTGAATCATGAATCATGAATTGAATCATGAATCATGAATTGAATCATGAATCATGAATCATGAATTGAATCATGAATCATGATTTGAATCATAAATCATGATTTATGAATCATGAATTGAATCATGAATCATGAATCGAATCATGAATCATGATTGAATCATGAATCAAAACATGAATCATGAATCATGAATTGAATCATGAATCATGAATCGAATCATGAATCTTGAATCATGAATTGAATCATGAATTATAAATTAAATCATGAATCATGAATTATGAATTGAATCATGAATTGAATCATGAATCATGAATCATGAATTGAATCATAATTCATGAATCATGAATCATGAATCATAAATTGAATCATGAATCATGAATCATGAATTGAATCATGAATCGAATCATGAATCATGAAACATGAATTGAATCATGAATCATGAATCGAATCATGAATCTTGAATCATGAATTGAATCATGAATCATGAATCATGAATTGAATCATGAATCATGAATCATTAATCGAATCATGAATCATGAGTCAAGAATCATGAATCGAATCATGAATCATGAATCATGAATTATGAATTGAATCATGAATCATGAATCATGAATTGAATCATGAATCATGAAACATGAATCATGAATTGAATCATGAATCATGAATCATGAATCGAATCATGAATCGTGAATCAAGAATCATTAATCGAATCATGAATCTTGAATCATGAATCATGAATTGAATCATGAATCATGAATTATGAATCATGAATTGATCATGAATCATGAATTGAATCATGAATCATGAATTATGAATCATGAATTCAATCATGAATCATGATTTGAATCATGAATCATGAATCATGAATCGAATCAAGAATCATGAATTGAATCACGAATCATGAATTGAATCATGAATCATGAATCATGAATCATGAATTGAATCATGAATCATGAATTGAATCATGAATCATGAATTATGAATCATGAATTCAATCATGAATCATGATTTGAATCATGAATCATGAATCATGAATCGAATCAAGAATCATGAATTGAATCACGAATCATGAATTGAATCATGAATCATGAATCATGAATTGAATCATGAATTGAATCATGAATCATGAATCATGAATCATGGATTGAATCATGAATCATGAATTGAATCACGAATCATGAATCATGAATCGAATCATGAATCATGAATCGAATCATGAATCTTGAATCATGAATTGAATCATGAATCGAATCATGAATCTTGAATCATGAATTGAATCATGAATCATGAATCATGAATCGAAATATGAATCACGAGTCAAGAATCATGAATCAAATCATGAATCATGAATTATGAATTAAATCATGAATCATGAATTATGAATTATGAATCATGAATTGAATCATGAATCATGAATCATGAATCATGAATTGAATCATGAATCATGAATCATGAATCAAATCATGAATCATGAATCATGAATTGAATCATGAATCATGAATTGAATCATGAATCATGAATCATGAATCGAATCATGAATCAAGAATCATAATCGAATCATGAATCATGAATCAAGAATCATAAATCGAATCATGAATCATGAATTGAATCATGAATCATTAATCATGAATTGAATCATAAATCATGAATTGAATCATGAATCGAATCATGAATCATGATTTGAATCATGAATCATGAATTATGAATTGAATCATGAATCATGAATCATGAATCATGAATTATGAATCATGAATTATAAATTGAATCATGATTCATGAATCAAGAATCATGAATTGAATCATGAATCATGATTTATGAATCGAATCATGAATCAAGAATCGAATCATGAATCATAAAATAAATCATGAATCATGAATCATGAATCATGAATTTAATCATGAATCATGAATCATGAATTGAATCATGAATCATGATTCATGAATTAAATCATGAATTATAAATTAAATCTTGAATCATGAATCATGAATTGAATCATGAATTGAATCATGAATCATGAATCGAATCATGAATCTTGAATCATGAATTGAATCATGAATCATGAATCATGAATTGAATCATGAATCATGAATCATTAATCGAATCATGAATCATGAGTCAAGAATCATGAATCGAATCATGAATCATGAATCATGAATTATGAATTGAATCATGAATCATGAATTGAATCATGAATCATGAAACATGAATCATGAATTGAATCATGAATCATGAATCATGAATCGAATCATGAATCGTGAATCAAGAATCATTAATCGAATCATGAATCTTGAATCATGAATCATGAATTGAATCATGAATCATGAATTATGAAATATGAATTGAATCATGAATCATGAATTGAATCATGAATCATGAATTATGAATCATGAATTGAATCATGAATCATGATTTGAATCATGAATCATGAATCATGAATCGAATCAAGAATCATGAATTGAATCACGAATCATGAATTGAATCATGAATCATGAATCATGAATTGAATCATGAATTGAATCATGAATCATGAATCATGGATTGAATCATGAATCATGAATCATGAATTGAATCACGAATCATGAATCATGAATCGAATCATGAATCATGAATTGAATCATGAATCTTGAATCATGAATTGAATCATGAATCGAATCATGAATCTTGAATCATGAATTGAATCATGAATCATGAATTGAATCATGAATCATGAATCATGAATCGAATCATGAATCATGAATTAAATCATGAATCTTGAATCATGAATTGAATCAAGAATCATGAATCAAATCATGAATCATGAATAATGAATTATGAATTAAATCATGAATCATGAATCATGAATTATGAATCATGAATTGAATCATGAATCATGAATCATGAATCATGAATTGAATCATGAATCATGAATCATGAATTGAATCATGAATCATGAATCATGAATTGAATCATGAATCATGAATTGAATCATGAATCGAATCATGAATCATGAATTAATTCATGAATTGAATCAAGAATCATGAATTGAATCATGAATCGAATCATGAATCATGAATCAAGAATCATGAATCGAATCATGAATCATGAATTGAATCATGAATTGAATCATGAATCATGAATTGAATCATGAATCATTAATCATGAATTGAATCATGAATCATGAATCGAATCATGAATCATGAATCTTGAATCATGAATCATGAATTGAATCATGAATCATGAATCATGAATCGAATCATGAATCATGAATTGAATCATGAATCATAAATCATGAACTGAATCATGAATCATGAATCATGAATTATGAATTGAATCATGAATCATGAATCATGAATTATGAATCATGAATTATGAATTGAATCATGATTCATGAATGAAGAATCATGAATTGAATCATGAACCATGATTTATGAATCGAATCATGAATCAAGAATCAAGAATCGAATCATGAATCATGAAATAAATCATGAATCATGAATCATGAATCATGAATTTAATCATGAATCATGAATCATGAATTGAATCATGAATCATGAATCATGAATTAAATCCAGAATCATAAATTGAATCATGAATTGAATCATGAATTGAATCATAATTCATGATTCATGAATTGAATCATGAATTATAAATTAAATCGTGAATCATGAATCATGAATTGAATCATGAATTAAATCATGAATCATGAATCTTGAATTGAATCATAATTCATGAATAATGAATCATGAATTGAATCATGAATCTTGAATCATGAATCATGAATCATGAATCATGAATCATGAATCATGAATCATGAATCAAATCATGAATCATGAATTAAATCATGAATTATGAATTGAATCATGAATCATGAATAATTAATTGAATCATGAATTGATTCATAAATCATGAATCATGAATTGAATCATGAATCATGAATTGAATCATGAATTGAATCATGAATCATGAATTGAATCATGAATCATGAATCAGGAATCATAAATTGAATCATGAATCATGAATCATGAATTGAATCATGAATCGAATCATGAGTCAAGAATCATGAATCGAATCATGAATCATGAAGCATGAATTATGAATTGAATCATAAATCATGAATCATGAATTGAATCATGAATCATGAGTCATGAATCGTGAATCAAGAATCATGAATCGAGTCATGAATCTTGAAACATGAATCATGAATTGAATCATGAATCATGAATTATGAATCATGAATTGAATCATGAATCATGATTTGAATCATGAATCATGATTTGAATCATGAATCATGATTTGAATCATGAATCATGAATCGAATCATGAATCATGAATCATGAATTGAATCATGAATCATGAATCATGAATTGAATTATGAATCATGAATCATGAATTGAATCACGAATCATGAATCATGAATCGAATCATGAATCATGAATTGAATCATGAATCATGAATTGAATCATGAATTAAATCATGAATCATGAATCTTGAATTGAATCATAATTCATGAATCATGAATCATGAATTGAATCATGAATCATGAATCATGAATCATGAATCATGAATCATGAATCATGAATTGAATCATGAATCATGAATCATTAATCAAATCATGAATCATGAATTGAATCATGAATCATGAATCATGAATTGAATCATGAATCATGAATTCAATCATGAATCATGAATTATTAATTGAATCATGAATTGAATCATAAATCATGAATCATGAATTGAATCATGAATCATGAATTGAATCATGAATTGAATCATGAATCATGAATTGAATCATGAATCATGAATTGAATCATGAATCGAATCATGAATCATGAATCATGAATTGAATCATGAATCATGAATCGAATCATGAATCTTGAATCATGAATTGAATCATGAATCATGAATCGAATCATGAATCTTGAATCATGAATTGAATCATGAATCATGAATCATGAATCGAATCATGAATCATGAGTCAAGAATCATGAATCGAATCATGAATCATGAAGCATGAATTATGAATTGAATCATGAATCATGAATCATGAATTGAATCATGAATCATGAAACATGAATCATGAATTGAATCATGAATCATGAGTCATGAATCGAATCATGAATCGTGAATCAAGAATCATGAATCGAATCATGAATCTTGAATCATGAATCATGAATTGAATCATGAATCATGAATTATGAATCATGAATTGAATCATGAATCATGATTTGAATCATGAATTGAATCATGAATCATGAATTGAATCATAAATCATGAATCATGAATTGAATCATGAATTGAATCATGAATCATGAATCATGAATTGAATCATGAATCATGAATCATGAATTGAATCACGAATCATGAATCATGAATCGAATCATGAAGCATGAATTGAATCATGAATCATGAATCATGAATCGAATCATAAATCATGAAACATGAATTGAATCATGAATCATGAATCATGAATCATGAATCGAATCATGAATCATGAATCATGAATAGAATCATGAATCATGAATTGAATCATGAATCATGAATTGAATCATGAATCATGAATCATGAATTGAATCATGAATCATGATTTGAATCATAAATCATGATTTATGAATCATGAATTGAATCATGAATCATGAATCGAATCATGAATCATGAATTGAATCATGAATCAAAACATGAATCATGAATCATGAATTGAATCATGAATCATGAATCGAATCATGAATCTTGAATCATGAATTGAATCATGAATTATAAATTAAATCATGAATCATGAATTATGAATTGAATCATGAATTGAATCATGAATCATGAATCATGAATTGAATCATAATTCATGAATCATGAATCATGAATTGAATCATGAATTGAATCATGAATCATGAATTAAATCATGAATCATGAATCATAAATTGAATCATGAATCATGAATCATGAATTGAATCATGAATCGAATCATGAATCATGAAACATGAATTGAATCATGAATCATGAATCGAATCATGAATCTTGAATCATGAATTGAATCATGAATCATGAATCATGAATTGAATCATGAATCATGAATCATTAATCGAATCATGAATCATGAGTCAAGAATCATGAATCGAATCATGAATCATGAATCATGAATTATGAATTGAATCATGAATCATGAATCATGAATTGAATCATGAATCATGAAACATGAATCATGAATTGAATCATGAATCATGAATCATGAATCGAATCATGAATCGTGAATCAAGAATCATTAATCGAATCATGAATCTTGAATCATGAATCATGAATTGAATCATGAATCATGAATTATGAATCATGAATTGAATCATGAATCATGAATTGAATCATGAATCATGAATTATGAATCATGAATTCAATCATGAATCATGATTTGAATCATGAATCATGAATCATGAATCGAATCAAGAATCATGAATTGAATCACGAATCATGAATTGAATCATGAATCATGAATCATGAATCATGAATCATGAATTGAATCATGAATCATGAATTGAATCATGAATCATGAATTATGAATCATGAATTCAATCATGAATCATGATTTGAATCATGAATCATGAATCATGAATCGAATCAAGAATCATGAATTGAATCACGAATCATGAATTGAATCATGAATCATGAATCATGAATTGAATCATGAATTGAATCATGAATCATGAATCATGAATCATGGATTGAATCATGAATCATGAATTGAATCACGAATCATGAATCATGAATCGAATCATGAATCATGAATCGAATCATGAATCTTGAATCATGAATTGAATCATGAATCGAATCATGAATCTTGAATCATGAATTGAATCATGAATCATGAATCATGAATCGAAATATGAATCACGAGTCAAGAATCATGAATCAAATCATGAATCATGAATTATGAATTAAATCATGAATCATGAATTATGAATTATGAATCATGAATTGAATCATGAATCATGAATCATGAATCATGAATTGAATCATGAATCATGAATCATGAATCAAATCATGAATCATGAATCATGAATTGAATCATGAATCATGAATTGAATCATGAATCATGAATCATGAATCGAATCATGAATCAAGAATCATAAATCGAATCATGAATCATGAATCAAGAATCATAAATCGAATCATGAATCATGAATTGAATCATGAATCATTAATCATGAATTGAATCATAAATCATGAATTGAATCATGAATCGAATCATGAATCATGATTTGAATCATGAATCATGAATTATGAATTGAATCATGAATCATGAATCATGAATCATGAATTATGAATCATGAATTATAAATTGAATCATGATTCATGAATCAAGAATCATGAATTGAATCATGAATCATGAATCTTGAATTGAATCATAATTCATGAATCATGAATCATGAATTGAATCATGAATCATGAATCATGAATCATGAATCATGAATCATGAATCATGAATTGAATCATGAATCATGAATCATTAATCAAATCATGAATCATGAATTGAATCATGAATCATGAATCATGAATTGAATCATGAATCATGAATTCAATCATGAATCATGAATTATTAATTGAATCATGAATTGAATCATAAATCATGAATCATGAATTGAATCATGAATCATGAATTGAATCATGAATTGAATCATGAATCATGAATTGAATCATGAATCATGAATTGAATCATGAATCGAATCATGAATCATGAATCATGAATTGAATCATGAATCATGAATCGAATCATGAATCTTGAATCATGAATTGAATCATGAATCATGAATCGAATCATGAATCTTGAATCATGAATTGAATCATGAATCATGAATCATGAATCGAATCATGAATCATGAGTCAAGAATCATGAATCGAATCATGAATCATGAAGCATGAATTATGAATTGAATCATGAATCATGAATCATGAATTGAATCATGAATCATGAAACATGAATCATGAATTGAATCATGAATCATGAGTCATGAATCGAATCATGAATCGTGAATCAAGAATCATGAATCGAATCATGAATCTTGAATCATGAATCATGAATTGAATCATGAATCATGAATTATGAATCATGAATTGAATCATGAATCATGATTTGAATCATGAATTGAATCATGAATCATGAATTGAATCATAAATCATGAATCATGAATTGAATCATGAATTGAATCATGAATCATGAATTGAATCATGAATCATGAATCATGAATTGAATCACGAATCATGAATCATGAATCGAATCATGAAGCATGAATTGAATCATGAATCATGAATCATGAATCGAATCATAAATCATGAAACATGAATTGAATCATGAATCATGAATCATGAATCATGAATCGAATCATGAATCATGAATCATGAATAGAATCATGAATCATGAATTGAATCATGAATCATGAATTGAATCATGAATCATGAATCATGAATTGAATCATGAATCATGATTTGAATCATAAATCATGATTTATGAATCATGAATTGAATCATGAATCATGAATCGAATCATGAATCATGAATTGAATCATGAATCAAAACATGAATCATGAATCATGAATTGAATCATGAATCATGAATCGAATCATGAATCTTGAATCATGAATTGAATCATGAATTATAAATTAAATCATGAATCATGAATTATGAATTGAATCATGAATTGAATCATGAATCATGAATCATGAATTGAATCATAATTCATGAATCATGAATCATGAATTGAATCATGAATTGAATCATGAATCATGAATTAAATCATGAATCATGAATCATAAATTGAATCATGAATCATGAATCATGAATTGAATCATGAATCGAATCATGAATCATGAAACATGAATTGAATCATGAATCATGAATCGAATCATGAATCTTGAATCATGAATTGAATCATGAATCATGAATCATGAATTGAATCATGAATCATGAATCATTAATCGAATCATGAATCATGAGTCAAGAATCATGAATCGAATCATGAATCATGAATCATGAATTATGAATTGAATCATGAATCATGAATCATGAATTGAATCATGAATCATGAAACATGAATCATGAATTGAATCATGAATCATGAATCATGAATCGAATCATGAATCGTGAATCAAGAATCATTAATCGAATCATGAATCTTGAATCATGAATCATGAATTGAATCATGAATCATGAATTATGAATCATGAATTGAATCATGAATCATGAATTGAATCATGAATCATGAATTATGAATCATGAATTCAATCATGAATCATGATTTGAATCATGAATCATGAATCATGAATCGAATCAAGAATCATGAATTGAATCACGAATCATGAATTGAATCATGAATCATGAATCATGAATCATGAATCATGAATTGAATCATGAATCATGAATTGAATCATGAATCATGAATTATGAATCATGAATTCAATCATGAATCATGATTTGAATCATGAATCATGAATCATGAATCGAATCAAGAATCATGAATTGAATCACGAATCATGAATTGAATCATGAATCATGAATCATGAATTGAATCATGAATTGAATCATGAATCATGAATCATGAATCATGGATTGAATCATGAATCATGAATTGAATCACGAATCATGAATCATGAATCGAATCATGAATCATGAATCGAATCATGAATCTTGAATCATGAATTGAATCATGAATCGAATCATGAATCTTGAATCATGAATTGAATCATGAATCATGAATCATGAATCGAAATATGAATCACGAGTCAAGAATCATGAATCAAATCATGAATCATGAATTATGAATTAAATCATGAATCATGAATTATGAATTATGAATCATGAATTGAATCATGAATCATGAATCATGAATCATGAATTGAATCATGAATCATGAATCATGAATCAAATCATGAATCATGAATCATGAATTGAATCATGAATCATGAATTGAATCATGAATCATGAATCATGAATCGAATCATGAATCAAGAATCATAAATCGAATCATGAATCATGAATCAAGAATCATAAATCGAATCATGAATCATGAATTGAATCATGAATCATTAATCATGAATTGAATCATAAATCATGAATTGAATCATGAATCGAATCATGAATCATGATTTGAATCATGAATCATGAATTATGAATTGAATCATGAATCATGAATCATGAATCATGAATTATGAATCATGAATTATAAATTGAATCATGATTCATGAATCAAGAATCATGAATTGAATCATGAATCATGATTTATGAATCGAATCATGAATCAAGAATCGAATCATGAATCATAAAATAAATCATGAATCATGAATCATGAATCATGAATTTAATCATGAATCATGAATCATGAATTGAATCATGAATCATGATTCATGAATTAAATCATGAATTATAAATTAAATCTTGAATCATGAATCATGAATTGAATCATGAATTGAATCATGAATCATGAATCGAATCATGAATCTTGAATCATGAATTGAATCATGAATCATGAATCATGAATTGAATCATGAATCATGAATCATTAATCGAATCATGAATCATGAGTCAAGAATCATGAATCGAATCATGAATCATGAATCATGAATTATGAATTGAATCATGAATCATGAATTGAATCATGAATCATGAAACATGAATCATGAATTGAATCATGAATCATGAATCATGAATCGAATCATGAATCGTGAATCAAGAATCATTAATCGAATCATGAATCTTGAATCATGAATCATGAATTGAATCATGAATCATGAATTATGAAATATGAATTGAATCATGAATCATGAATTGAATCATGAATCATGAATTATGAATCATGAATTGAATCATGAATCATGATTTGAATCATGAATCATGAATCATGAATCGAATCAAGAATCATGAATTGAATCACGAATCATGAATTGAATCATGAATCATGAATCATGAATTGAATCATGAATTGAATCATGAATCATGAATCATGGATTGAATCATGAATCATGAATCATGAATTGAATCACGAATCATGAATCATGAATCGAATCATGAATCATGAATTGAATCATGAATCTTGAATCATGAATTGAATCATGAATCGAATCATGAATCTTGAATCATGAATTGAATCATGAATCATGAATTGAATCATGAATCATGAATCATGAATCGAATCATGAATCACGAGTCAAGAATCATGAATCAAATCATGAATCATAAATTATGAATTAAATCATGAATCATGAATCATGAATTATGAATCATGAATTGAATCATGAATCATGAATCATGAATTGAATCATGAATCATGAATCATGAATCAAATCATGAATCATGAATCATGAATTGAATCATGAATCATGAATTGAATCATGAATCATGAATCATGAATCGAATCATGAATCATGAATTAAATCATGAATCATGAATCATGAATCGAATCATGAATCATGAATCAAGAATCATAAATCGAATCATGAATCAAGAATCATAAATCGAATTATGAATCATGAATTGAATCATGAATCATTAATCATGAATTGAATCATTAATCATGAATTGAATCATGAATCGAATCATGAATCATGAATTGAATCATGAATCATAAATTATGAATTGAATCATGAATCATGAATCATGAATTATGAATCATGAATTATAAATTGAATCATGATTCATGAATCAAGAATCATGAATTGAATCATGAATCATGATTTATGAATCGAATCATGAATCAAGAATCATGAATCATGAATTGAATCATGAATCATGATTCATGAATTGAATCATGAATTATAAATTAAATCATGAATCATGAATCATGAATTGAATCATGAATTGAATCATGAATCATGAATCATGAATTGAATCATAATTCATGAATCATGAATCATGAATTGAATCATGAATCATGAATCATGAATCATGAATTGAATCATGAATCATGAATCATGAATCAAATCATGAATCATGAATTGAATCATGAATCATGAATCATGAATTGAATCATGAATCATGAATTGAATCATGAATCATGAATCATTAATTGAATCATGAATTGAATCATAAATCATGAATCATGAATTGAATCATGAATCATGAATTGAATCATGAATTGAATCATGAATCATGAATTGAATCATGAATCATGAATCATGAATTGAATCATGAATCGAATCATGAATCTTGAATCATGAATTGAATCATGAATCATGAATCATGAATTGAATCATGAATCATGAATCATGAATCGAATCATGAATCACGAGTCAAGAATCATGAATCGAATCATGAATCATGAATTATGAATTGAATCATGAATCATGAATCATGAATTGAATCATGAATCATGAATCATGAATCATGAATTAAATCCAGAATCATAAATTGAATCATGAATTAAATCATGAATCATGAATCATGAATCATAAATTGAACCATGAATCATGAATCATGAATTGAATCATGAATCATGATTCATGAATTGAATCATGAATTATAAATTAAATCATGAATCATGAATCATGAATTGAATCATGAATTGAATCATGAATCATAATTTGAATCATGAATCATGAATTGAATCATGAATCATGAATCATGAATCATGAATCATGAATTGAATCATGAATCATGAATCAAATCATGAATCATGAATTGAATCATGAATTGAATCATGAATCATGAATTGAATCATGAATCATGAATCATTAATTGAATCATGAATTGAATCATAAATCATGAATCATGAATTGAATCATGAATAATGAATTGAATCATGAATTGAATCATGAATCATGAATTGAATCATGAATCATGAATCATGATTCATAAATATAATCATGAATCATGAATCATGAATTGAATCATGAATCGAATCATGAATCATGAATCATGAATTGAATCATGAATAATGAATTGAATCATGAATAATGAATTGAATCATGAATCATGAATTGAGTCATGAATCATGAATCATGAATCATAAATTGAATCATGAATCATGAATCATGAATTGAATCATGAATCGAATCATGAATCATGAATCATGAATTGAATCATGAATCATGAATCGAATCATGAATCTTGAATCATGAATTGAATCATGAATCATGAATCATGAATTGAATCATGAATCATGAATCATGAATCGAATCATGAATCATGAGTCAAGAATCATGAATCGAATCATGAATCATGAATCATGAATTATGAATTGAATCATGAATCATGAATCATGAATTGAATCATGAATCATGAAACATGAATCATGAATCGTGAATCAAGAATCATGAATCATGAATCATGAATTGAATCATGAATCATGAAACATGAATCATGAATCGTGAATCAAGAATCATGAATCGAATCATGAATCTTGAATCATGAATCAAGAATCATGAATCGAATCATGAATCTTGAATCATGAATCATGAATTGAATCATGAATCATGTATTATGAATCATGAATTGAATCATGAATCATGATTTGAATCATGAATCATGAATCATGAATCGAATCATAATTCATGAATTGAATCATGAATCATGAATCATGAATTGAATCATGAATTGAATCATGAATCATGAATCATGAATCATGGATTGAATCATGAATCATGAATCATGAATTGAATCACGAATCATGAATCATGAATCGTGAATTGAATCACGAATCGTGAATCATGAATCATGTATTGAATCATGAATCATGAATCGAATCATGAATCTTGAATCATGAATTGAATCATGAATCATGAATCGAATCATGAATCATGAGTCAAGAATCATGAATCGAATCATGAATCATGAATCATGAATTATGAATTGAATCATGAATCATGAATCATGAATTGAATCATGAATCATGAAACATGAATCATGAATTGAATCATGAATCATGAGTCATGAATCGAATCATTAATCGTGAATCAAGAATCATGAATCGAATCATGAATCTTGAATCATGAATCATGAATTGAATCATGAATCATGAATTATGAATCATGAATTGAATCATGAATCATGATTTGAATCATGAATCATGAATCGAATCATGAATCATGAATTGAATCATGAATCATGAATCATGAATTGAATCATGAATTTAATCATGAATCATGAATCATGAATCATGGATTGAATCATGAATCATGAATCATGAATTGAATCAGGAATCATGAATCATGAATCGAATCATGAATCATGAATTGAATCATGAATCATGAATCGAATCATAAATCATGAAACATGAATTGAATCATGAATCATGAATCATGAATCATGAATTGAATCATGAATCATGAATCATGAATTGAATCATAAATCATGAATCATGATTTGAATCATGAATCATGAATCATGAATCGAATCATGAATCATGAATTGAATCATGAATCATGAATCATGAATTGAATCATGAATTTAATCATGAATCATGAATCATGAATCATGGATTGAATCATGAATCATGAATCATGAATTGAATCACGAATCATGAATCATGAATCGAATCATGAATCATGAATTGAATCATGAATCATGAATCGAATCATAAATCATGAAACATGAATTGAATCATGAATCATGAATCATGAATCATGAATTGAATCATGAATCATGAATCATGAATTGAATCATAAATCATGAATCATGAATCGAATCATGAATCATGAATCATGAATTGAATCATGAATCATGAATTGAATCATGAATTGAATCATGAATCATGAATTGAATCATGAATCATGAATCATGAATCATGAATTGAATCATGAATCATGAATCGAATCATAAATCATGAATTATGAATCATGAATTGAATCATGAATCATGAATCGAATCATGAATCATGAATTGAATCATGAATCGAAACATGAATCATGAATCATGAATTGAATCATGAATCAAATAATGAATCTTGAATCATGAATTGAATCATGAATTATAAATTAAATCATGAATCATGAATTATGAATTGAATCATGAATTGAATCATGAATCATGAATTGAATCATAATTCATGAATCATGAATTGAATCATGAATTGAATCATGAATCATGAATTGAATCATGAATCATGAATCATGAATCATAAATTGAATCATGAATCATGAATTGAATCATGAATCGAATCATGAATCATGAATTGAATCATGAATCATGAATCGAATCATGAATCTTGAATCATGAATTGAATCATGAATCATGAATCATGAATTGAATCATGAATCATGAATCATGAATCGAATCATGAATCATGAGTCAAGAATCATGAATCGAATCATGAATCATGAATCATGAATTATGAATTGAATCATGAATCATGAATCAATGAATTGAATCATGAATCATGAAACATGAATCATGAATTGAATCATGAATCATGAATCATGAATCGAATCATGAATTGTGAATCAAGAATCATGAATCGAATCATGAATCTTGAATCATGAATCGAATCATGAATCATGAATTATGAATCATGAATTGAATCATGAATCATGAATTGAATCATGAATCATGAATTATGAATCATGAATCATGAATTATGAATCATGAATTGAATCATGAATCATGATTTGAATCATGATTTGAATCATGAATCATGAATCATGAATCGAATCATGAATCATGAATTGAATCATGAATCATGAATTGAATCATGAATCATGAATCATGAATTGAATCATGGATTGAATTATGAATCATGAATCATGAATTGAATCACGAATCATGAATCGAATCATGAATCATGAATCGAATCATGACTCTTGAATCATGAATTGAATCATGAATCATGAATTGAATCATGAATCATGAATCATGAATCGAATCATGAATCATGAGTCAAGAATCATGAATCAAATCATGAATCATGAATTATGAATTATGAATTAAATCATGAATCATGAATCATGAATTATGAATCATGAATTGAATCATGAATCATGAATCATGAATCATGAATTGAATCATGAATCATGAATCATGAATCATGAATCGAATCATGAATCATGAATCATGAATTATGAATTGATCCATGAATCATGAATCATGAATCATGAATTATGAATCATGAATTATGAATTGAATCATGATTCATGAATCAAGAATCATGAATTGAATCATGAATCATGATTTATGAATCGAATCATGAATCAAGAATCAAGAATCGAATCATGAATCATGAATCGAATCATGAATCTTGAATCATGAATTGAATCATGAATCATGAATTGAATCATGAATCATGAATCATGAATCGAATCATGAATCACGAGTCAAGAATCATGAATCAAATCATGAATCATGAATTATGAATTATGAATTAAATCATGAATCATGAATCATGAATTATGAATCATGAATTGAATCATGAATCATGAATCATGAATCATGAATTGAATCATGAATCATGAATCATGAATCGAATCATGAATCATGAATTGAATCATGAATCATGAATCATGAATCGAATCATGAATCATGAATCAAGAATCATGAATCGAATCATGAATCATGAATTGAATCATGAATTGAATCATAAATCATGAATTGAATCATTAATCATGAATCGAATCATGAATCATGAATCTTGAATCATGAATCATGAATTGAATCATGAATCATGAATCATGAATCGAATCATGAATCATGAATCATGAATCCTAAATCATGAATCATGAATTGAATCATGAATCATGAATCATGAATTGAATCATGAATCATGAATCATGAATTATGAATTGAATCATGAATCATGAATCATGAATCATGAATCATGAATTATGAATCATGAATTATGAATTGAATCATGATTCATAAATCAAGAATCATGAATTGAATCATGAATCATGATTTATGAATCGAATCATGAATCAAGAATCAAGAATCGAATCATGAATCATGAAATAAATCATGAATCATGAATCATGAATCATGAATCATGAATTTAATCATGAATCATGAATCATGAATTGAATCATGAATCATGAATCATGAATCATGAATTAAATCCAGAATCATAAATTGAATCATAAATTGAATCATGAATCATGAATCATGAAACATAAATTGAACCATGAATCATGAATCAGGAATTGAATCATGAATCATGATTCATGAATTGAATCATGAATTATAAATTAAATCATGAATCATGAATCATGAATTGAATCATGAATTGAATCATGAATCATGAATCATGAATTGAATCATAATTCATGAATCATGAATTGAATCATGAATCATGAATCATGAATTGAATCATGAATCATGAATCATGAATCAAATCATGAATCATGAATTGAATCATGAATCATGAATCATGAATTGAATCATGAATCATGAATCATGAATCATGAATCATTAATTGAATCATGAATTGAATCATAAATCATGAATCATGAATTGAATCATGAATCATGAATTGAATCATGAATCATGAATCATGAATCATAAATTGAATCATGAATCATGAATCATGAATTGAATCATGAATCGAATCATGAATCTTGAATCATGAATTGAATCATGAATCATGAATTGAATCATGAATCATGAATCATGAATCGAATCATGAATCACGAGTCAAGAATCATGAATCAAATCATGAATCATGAATTATGAATTATGAATTAAATCATGAATCATGAATCATGAATTATGAATCATGAATTGAATCATGAATCATGAATCATGAATCATGAATTGAATCATGAATCATGAATCATGAATCATGAATCGAATCATGAATCATGAATCATGAATTATGAATTGATCCATGAATCATGAATCATGAATCATGAATTATGAATCATGAATTATGAATTGAATCATGATTCATGAATCAAGAATCATGAATTGAATAATGAATCATGATTTATGAATCGAATCATGAATCAAGAATCAAGAATCGAATCATGAATCATGAATCGAATCATGAATCTTGAATCATGAATTGAATCATGAATCATGAATTGAATCATGAATCATGAATCATGAATCGAATCATGAATCACGAGTCAAGAATCATGAATCAAATCATGAATCATGAATTATGAATTATGAATTAAATCATGAATCATGAATTATGAATCATGAATTGAATCATGAATCATGAATCATGAATCATGAATTGAATCATGAATCATGAATCATGAATCGAATCATGAATCATGAATTGAATCATGAATCATGAATCATGAATCGAATCATGAATCATGAATCAAGAATCATGAATCGAATCATGAATCATGAATTGAATCATGAATTGAATCATAAATCATGAATTGAATCATTAATCATGAATCGAATCATGAATCATGAATCTTGAATCATGAATCATGAATTGAATCATGAATCATGAATCATGAATCGAATCATGAATCATGAATCATGAATCCTAAATCATGAATCATGAATTGAATCATGAATCATGAATCATGAATTGAATCATGAATCATGAATCATGAATTATGAATTGAATCATGAATCATGAATCATGAATCATGAATTATGAATCATGAATCATGAATTATGAATCATGAATTATGAATTGAATCATGATTCATGAATCAAGAATCATGAATTGAATCATGAATCATGATTTATGAATCGAATCATGAATCAAGAATCAAGAATCGAATCATGAATCATGAAATAAATCATGAATCATGAATCATGAATCATGAATCATGAATTTAATCATGAATCATGAATCATGAATTGAATCATGAATCATGAATCATGAATCATGAATTAAATCCAGAATCATAAATTGAATCATAAATTGAATCATGAATCATGAATCATGAAACATAAATTGAACCATGAATCATGAATCAGGAATTGAATCATGAATCATGATTCATGAATTGAATCATGAATTATAAATTAAATCATGAATCATGAATCATGAATTGAATCATGAATTGAATCATGAATCATGAATCATGAATTGAATCATGAATCATGAATTGAATCATGAATCATGAATCATGAATTGAATCATGAATCATGAATCATGAATCATGAATCATTAATTGAATCATGAATTGAATCATAAATCATGAATCATGAATTGAATCATGAATCATGAATTGAATCATGAATTGAATCATGAATCATGAATCATGAATCATAAATTGAATCATGAATCATGAATCATGAATTGAATCATGAATCGAATCATGAATCATGAATCATGAATTGAATCATGAATCATGAATTGAATCATGAATCTTGAATCATGAATTGAATCATGAATCATGAATCATGAATTGAATCATGAATTGTGAATCATGAATCGAATAATGAATCATGAGTCAAGAATCATGAATCGAATCATGAATCATGAATCATGAATTATGAATTGAATCATGAATCATGAATCATGAATTGAATCATGAATCATGAAACATGAATCATGAATTGAATCATGAATCATGAGTCATGAATCGAATCATGAATCGTGAATCAAGAATCATGAATCGAATCATGAATCTTGAATCATGAATCATGAATTATGAATCATGAATTGAATTATGAATCATGAATTGAATCATGAATCATGAATCATGAATTGAATCATGAATTGAATCATGAATCATGAATCATGAATCATGGATTGAATCATGAATCATGAATCATGAATTGAATCACGAATCATGAATCATGAATCGAATCATGAATCATGAATTGAATCATGAATCATGAATCATGAATCGAATCATAAATCATGAAACATGAATTGAATCATGAATCATGAATTGAATCATGAATCATGAATCATGAATTGAATCATGAATCATGAATCATGAATTGAATCATAAATCATGAATCATGAATTGAATCATGAATCATGAATCATGAATTGAATCATGAATCATGAATTTAATCATGAATCATGAATCATGTTTTGAATCATGAATCATGAATCATGAATTGAATCATGAATCATGAATCGAATCATAAATCATGAATTATGAATCATGAATTGAATCATGAATCATGAATCGAATCATGAATCATGAATTGAATCATGAATCGAAACATGAATCATGAATCATGAATTGAATCATGAATCATGAATCGAATCATGAATCTTGAATCATGAATTGAATCATGAATTATAAATTAAATCATGAATCATGAATTATGAATTGAATCATGAATTGAATCATGAATCATGAATTGAATCATAATTCATGAATCATGAATTGAATCATGGATCATGAATCATGAATCATGAATTGAATCATGAATTGAATCAAAATTCATGAATCATGAATCATGAATTGAATCATGAATGATGAATCATGAATCATGAATCGAATCATGAATCATGAATCAAATCATGAATCATGAATTGAATCATGAATCATGAATTAAATCATGAATCATGAATTGAATCATGAATCATGAATCATTAATTGAATCATGAATTTATTTATAAATCATGAATCATGAATCATTAATTGAATCATGAATCATGAATTGAATCATGAATTGAATCATGAATCATGAATCATGAATCATAATTCATAAATTAAATCATGAATCATGAATCATGAATTGAATCATGAATTGAATCATGAATCATGAATCATGAATTGAATCATGAATCATTAATCATGAATTGAATCATGAATCATGAATCAAATCATGAATCATGAATTGAATCACGAATCGAATCATGAATCATTAATCATGAATTGAATAATGAATCATGAATTGAATCATGAATCATGAATCATGAATCATGAATTGAATCATGAATCATGAATCATGAATCGAATCATGAATCATGAATCATGAATTGAATCATGAATCATGAATTGAATCATGAATCATGAATCATGAATCGAATCATGAATCATGAATCGAATCATGAATCATGAATCAAGAATCATGAATCGAATCATGAATCATGAATTGAATCATGAATTGAATCATGAATCATGAATTGAATCATGAATCATTAATCATGAATTGAATCATGAATCATGAATCGAATCATGAATCATGAATCTTGAATCATGAATCATGAATTGAATCATGAATCATGAATCATGAATCGAATCATGAATCATGAATAATGAATCATGAATCATGAATTGAATCATGAATCATGAATCATGAATTGAATCATGAATCATGAATCATGAATCATGAATCATGAATTGAATCATGAATCATGAATCGAATCATAAATCATGAATCATGAATCATGAATTGAATCATGAATCATGAATCATTAATTGAATCATGAATCATGAATCATGAATCATGAATCATGAATCATAAATCATGAATTGAATCATGAATCATTAATCATGAATTATGAATTGAATCATGAATCATGAATCATGAGTCATGAATCATGAATTGAATCATGAATCATGAATCATGAATCATGAATCAAGAATCATGAAACAAATCATGAATCATGAATTGAATCATGAATCATGAATCATAAATTGAATCATGAATCATGAATCGAATCATGAATCATGAATCATGAATCATGAATTGAATCATGAATCATGAATCATAATTCATGAATCATTAATTGAATCATGAATCATGAATCATGAATTGAATCATGAATCATGAATTGAATCAGGATTCGAATCATGAATTGAATCAGGATTCAAATCATGAATTGAATCATGAGTCATGAATTGAATCATGAATCATGAATTATGAATCATGAATTGAATCATGAATCATGAATTGAATCATGAATCATGAATCATGAATCATGAATCATGAATCATGAATCATGAATTCAATCACGCATCATGAATCATGAATCGAATCATGAATCATGAATTTAATCATGAATCATGAATTGAATCATGAATCATGAATCATGAATTGAATCATGAATTGAATCATGAATCATAAATTGAATCATGAATTAAATTATGAATCATGAATCATGAATCATAAATTGAATCATGAATTGAATCCTGAATCATGAATCATGAATTGAATCATGAATCATGAATCGAATCATGAATCATGAATTGAATCATGAATCATGAATTGAATCATGAATCATGAATCATGAATTGAATCATGAATCATGAATCATGAATTGAATCATGAATTGAATCATGAATCATGAATCATGGATTGAATTATGAATCATGAATCATGAATTGAATCACGAATCATGAATCATGAATCGAATCATGAATCATGAATCGAATCATGAATCTTGAATCATGAATTGAATCATGAATCATGAATTGAATCATGAATCATGAATTATGAATCATGAATTGAATCATGAATCATGAATCATGAATTGAATCATGAATCATGAATCATGAATCGAATCATGAATCATGAATCATGAATTGAATCATGAATCAGGAATCATGAATCGAATCATGAATCATGAATCAAGAATCATGAATCGAATCATGAATTATGAATTGAATCATGAATTGAATCATGAATCATGAATTGAATCATGAATCATGAATCGAATCATGAATCATGAATCTTGAATCATGAATCATGAATTGAATCATGAATCATGAATCATGAATCGAATCATGAATCATGAATCATGAATCCTATATCATGAATCATGAATTGAATCATGAATCATGAATCATGAATTGAATCATGAATCATGAATCATGAATTATGAATTGAATCATGAATCATGAATCATGAATCATGAATTATGAATCATGAATTATGAATTGAATCATGATTCATGAATCAAGAATCATGAATTGAATCATGAATCATGATTTATGAATCCAATCATGAATCAAGAATCAAGAATCGAATCATGAATCATGAAATAAATCATGAATCATGAATCATGAATCATGAATTAAATCCAGAATCATAAATTGAATCATAAATTGAATCATGAATCATGAATCATGAAACATAAATTGAACCATGAATCATGAATCAGGAATTGAATCATGAATCATGATTCATGAATTGAATCATGAATTATAAATTAATTCATGAATCATGAATTGAATCATGAATTGAATCATGAATCATGAATTGAATCATAATTCATGAATCATGAATCATGAATTGAATCATGAATCATGAATCATGAATTGAATCATGAATCATGAATCAAATCATGAATCATGAATTGAATCATGAATCATGAATCATTAATTAAATCATGAATTGAATCATAAATCATGAATCATGAATTGAATCATGAATCATGAATTGAATCATGAATCATGAATTGAATCATGAATCATGAATCATGAATCATAAATTGAATCATGAATCATGAATCATGAATTGAATCATGAATCGAATCATGAATCATGAATCATGAATTGAATCATGAATCATGAATCGAATCATGAATCTTGAATCATGAATTGAATCATGAATCATGAATCATGAATTATGAATTGAATCATGAATCATGAATCATGAATTGAATCATGAATCATGAAACATGAATCATGAATTGAATCATGAATCATGAGTCATGAATCGAATCATGAATCGTGAATCAAGAATCATGAATCATGAATTATGAATCATGAATTGAATTATGAATCATGATTTGAATCATGAATCATGAATCATGAATCGAATCATGAATCATGAATTGAATCATGAATCATGAATCATGAATTGAATCATGAATTGAATCATGAATCATGAATCATGAATCATGGATTGAATCATGAATCATGAATCATGAATCGAATCATGAATCATGAATTGAATCATGAATTATGAATCATGAATTGAATCATGAATCATGAATCATGAATCGAATCATGAATCATGAATCATGAATTGAATCATGAATCATGAATTTAATCATGAATCATGAATCATGAATCATGAATTGAATCATGAATCATGAATCGAATCATAAATCATGAATTACGAATCATGAATTGAATCATAAATCATGAATCATGAATCGAATCATGAATCAAGAATCATGAATTGAATCATGAATCATGAATTTAATCATGAATCATGAATCATGTTTTGAATCATGAATCATGAATCATGAATTGAATCATGAATCATGAATCGAATCATAAATCATGAATTACGAATCATGAATTGAATCATGAATCATGAATCGAATCATGAATCATGAATTGAATCATGAATCGAAACATGAATCATGAATCATGAATTGAATCATGAATCATGAATCGAATCATGAATCTTGAATCATGAATTATGAATTGATCCATGAATCATGAATCATGAATCATGAATTATGAATCATGAATTGAATCATGAATCATGAATCATGAATTGAATCATGAATCATGAATCATGAATCATGAATCATTAATTGAATCATGAATTGAATCATAAATCATGAATCATGAATTGAATCATGAATCATGAATTGAATCATGAATCATGAATCATGAATCATAAATTGAATCATGAATCATGAATCATGAATTGAATCATGAATCGAATCATGAATCTTGAATCATGAATTGAATCATGAATCATGAATTGAATCATGAATCATGAATCATGAATCGAATCATGAATCACGAGTCAAGAATCATGAATCAAATCATGAATCATGAATTATGAATTATGAATTAAATCATGAATCATGAATCATGAATTATGAATCATGAATTGAATCATGAATCATGAATCATGAATCATGAATTGAATCATGAATCATGAATCATGAATCATGAATCGAATCATGAATCATGAATCATGAATTATGAATTGATCCATGAATCATGAATCATGAATCATGAATTATGAATCATGAATTATGAATTGAATCATGATTCATGAATCAAGAATCATGAATTGAATAATGAATCATGATTTATGAATCGAATCATGAATCAAGAATCAAGAATCGAATCATGAATCATGAATCGAATCATGAATCTTGAATCATGAATTGAATCATGAATCATGAATTGAATCATGAATCATGAATCATGAATCGAATCATGAATCACGAGTCAAGAATCATGAATCAAATCATGAATCATGAATTATGAATTATGAATTAAATCATGAATCATGAATCATGAATTATGAATCATGAATTGAATCATGAATCATGAATCATGAATCATGAATTGAATCATGAATCATGAATCATGAATCGAATCATGAATCATGAATTGAATCATGAATCATGAATCATGAATCGAATCATGAATCATGAATCAAGAATCATGAATCGAATCATGAATCATGAATTGAATCATGAATTGAATCATAAATCATGAATTGAATCATTAATCATGAATCGAATCATGAATCATGAATCTTGAATCATGAATCATGAATTGAATCATGAATCATGAATCATGAATCGAATCATGAATCATGAATCATGAATCCTAAATCATGAATCATGAATTGAATCATGAATCATGAATCATGAATTGAATCATGAATCATGAATTGAATCATGAATCATGAATCATGAATTGAATCATGAATCATGAATCATGAATTATGAATTGAATCATGAATCATGAATCATGAATCATGAATTATGAATCATGAATTATGAATTGAATCATGATTCATGAATCAAGAATCATGAATTGAATCATGAATCATGATTTATGAATCGAATCATGAATCAAGAATCAAGAATCGAATCATGAATCATGAAATAAATCATGAATCATGAATCATGAATCATGAATCATGAATCATGAATCATGAATTTAATCATGAATCATGAATCATGAATTGAATCATGAATCATGAATCATGAATCATGAATTAAATCCAGAATCATAAATTGAATCATAAATTGAATCATGAATCATGAATCATGAAACATAAATTGAACCATGAATCATGAATCAGGAATTGAATCATGAATCATGATTCATGAATTGAATCATGAATTATAAATTAAATCATGAATCATGAATCATGAATTGAATCATGAATTGAATCATGAATCATGAATCATGAATTGAATCATAATTCATGAATCATGAATCATGAATTGAATCATGAATCATGAATCATGAATTGAATCATGAATCATGAATCATGAATCAAATCATGAATCATGAATTGAATCATGAATCATGAATCATGAATTGAATCATGAATCATGAATCATGAATCATGAATCATTAATTGAATCATGAATTGAATCATAAATCATGAATCATGAATTGAATCATGAATCATGAATTGAATCATGAATCATGAATTGAATCATGAATCATGAATCATGAATCATAAATTGAATCATGAATCATAAATCATGAATTGAATCATGAATCGAATCATGAATCATGAATCATGAATTGAATCATGAATCATGAATTGAATCATGAATCTTGAATCATGAATTGAATCATGAATCATGAATCATGAATTGAATCATGAATTGTGAATCATGAATCGAATAATGAATCATGAGTCAAGAATCATGAATCGAATCATGAATCATGAATCATGAATTATGAATTGAATCATGAATCATGAATCATGAATTGAATCATGAATCATGAAACATGAATCATGAATTGAATCATGAATCATGAGTCATGAATCGAATCATGAATCGTGAATCAAGAATCATGAATCGAATCATGAATCTTGAATCATGAATCATGAATTATGAATCATGAATTGAATTATGAATCATGAATTGAATCATGAATCATGAATCATGAATTGAATCATGAATTGAATCATGAATCATGAATCATGAATCATGGATTGAATCATGAATCATGAATCATGAATTGAATCACGAATCATGAATCATGAATCGAATCATGAATCATGAATTGAATCATGAATCATGAATCATGAATCGAATCATAAATCATGAAACATGAATTGAATCATGAATCATGAATTGAATCATGAATCATGAATCATGAATTGAATCATGAATCATGAATCATGAATTGAATCATAAATCATGAATCATGAATTGAATCATGAATCATGAATCATGAATTGAATCATGAATCATGAATTTAATCATGAATCATGAATCATGTTTTGAATCATGAATCATGAATTGAATCATGAATCATGAATCGAATCATAAATCATGAATTATGAATCATGAATTGAATCATGAATCATGAATCGAATCATGAATCATGAATTGAATCATGAATCGAAACATGAATCATGAATCATGAATTGAATCATGAATCATGAATCGAATCATGAATCTTGAATCATGAATTGAATCATGAATTATAAATTAAATCATGAATCATGAATTATGAATTGAATCATGAATTGAATCATGAATCATGAATTGAATCATAATTCATGAATCATGAATTGAATCATGGATCATGAATCATGAATCATGAATTGAATCATGAATTGAATCAAAATTCATGAATCATGAATCATGAATTGAATCATGAATGATGAATCATGAATCATGAATCGAATCATGAATCATGAATCAAATCATGAATCATGAATTGAATCATGAATCATGAATTAAATCATGAATCATGAATTGAATCATGAATCATGAATCATTAATTGAATCATGAATTTATTTATAAATCATGAATCATGAATCATTAATTGAATCATGAATCATGAATTGAATCATGAATTGAATCATGAATCATGAATCATGAATCATAATTCATAAATTAAATCATGAATCATGAATCATGAATTGAATCATGAATTGAATCATGAATCATGAATCATGAATTGAATCATGAATCATTAATCATGAATTGAATCATGAATCATGAATCAAATCATGAATCATGAATTGAATCACGAATCGAATCATGAATCATTAATCATGAATTGAATAATGAATCATGAATTGAATCATGAATCATGAATCATGAATCATGAATTGAATCATGAATCATGAATCATGAATCGAATCATGAATCATGAATCATGAATTGAATCATGAATCATGAATTGAATCATGAATCATGAATCATGAATCGAATCATGAATCATGAATCGAATCATGAATCATGAATCAAGAATCATGAATCGAATCATGAATCATGAATTGAATCATGAATTGAATCATGAATCATGAATTGAATCATGAATCATTAATCATGAATTGAATCATGAATCATGAATCGAATCATGAATCATGAATCTTGAATCATGAATCATGAATTGAATCATGAATCATGAATCATGAATCGAATCATGAATCATGAATAATGAATCATGAATCATGAATTGAATCATGAATCATGAATCATGAATTGAATCATGAATCATGAATCATGAATCATGAATCATGAATTGAATCATGAATCATGAATCGAATCATAAATCATGAATCATGAATCATGAATTGAATCATGAATCATGAATCATTAATTGAATCATGAATCATGAATCATGAATCATGAATCATGAATCATAAATCATGAATTGAATCATGAATCATTAATCATGAATTATGAATTGAATCATGAATCATGAATCATGAGTCATGAATCATGAATTGAATCATGAATCATGAATCATGAATCATGAATCAAGAATCATGAAACAAATCATGAATCATGAATTGAATCATGAATCATGAATCATAAATTGAATCATGAATCATGAATCGAATCATGAATCATGAATCATGAATCATGAATTGAATCATGAATTGAATCCTGAATCATGAATCATGAATTGAATCATGAATCATGAATCGAATCATGAATCATGAATTGAATCATGAATCATGAATTGAATCATGAATCATGAATCATGAATTGAATCATGAATTGAATCATGAATCATGAATCATGGATTGAATTATGAATCATGAATCATGAATTGAATCACGAATCATGAATCATGAATCGAATCATGAATCATGAATCGAATCATGAATCTTGAATCATGAATTGAATCATGAATCATGAATTGAATCATGAATCATGAATCGAATCATGAATCACGAGTTAAGAATCATGAATCAAATCATGAATCATGAATTATGAATTATGAATTAAATCATGAATCATGAATCATGAATTATGAATCATGAATTGAATCATGAATCATGAATCATGAATTGAATCATGAATCATGAATCATGAATCGAATCATGAATCATGAATCATGAATTGAATCATGAATCAGGAATCATGAATCGAATCATGAATCATGAATCAAGAATCATGAATCGAATCATGAATCATGAATTGAATCATGAATTGAATCATGAATCATGAATTGAATCATGAATCATGAATCGAATCATGAATCATGAATCTTGAATCATGAATCATGAATTGAATCATGAATCATGAATCATGAATCGAATCATGAATCATGAATCATGAATCCTATATCATGAATCATGAATTGAATCATGAATCATGAATCATGAATTGAATCATGAATCATGAATCATGAATTATGAATTGAATCATGAATCATGAATCATGAATCATGAATTATGAATCATGAATTATGAATTGAATCATGATTCATGAATCAAGAATCATGAATTGAATCATGAATCATGATTTATGAATCCAATCATGAATCAAGAATCAAGAATCGAATCATGAATCATGAAATAAATCATGAATCATGAATCATGAATCATGAATTAAATCCAGAATCATAAATTGAATCATAAATTGAAA
>NW_027446686.1:0-48207 GCF_038048845.1 Mixophyes fleayi | reverse complement strand
TCATGATTCGATTCATAATTCATGATTTATGATTCATGATTCAATTCATAATTCATGATTCGATTCATGATTCTTGATTCATGATTTATGATCCGATTCATGATCATGATTTAATTCATGATTTATGATTCATTACTGATGATTCAATTCATTAATCATGATTCATGATTCGATTCATAATTCATGATTCAATTCATGTTTCATAATTCATGATTCATGATTCAATTCATGATTCAATTCATGATTCATGATCATATTGATGATTCATTTCATGATTCATGATTCATTTCATGTTTCATATTCATGATTCATGATTCAATTCATGATTCATGATCATGATTTAATTCATGATTCAATTCATGATTCATGATTCAATTCATGATTCATGATTCTTGATTCAATTTCATGATTCATGATTCATGATATCGATTCATGATTCATGATTCAATCCATGATTCAGTGATTCAAGATTCATGATTCAATCATGATTCATGATTCATGATTTGATTCATGATTCATGATTAATGATTCAATCATGATTCAATTCAAGATTCATGATATGATTCATGATTCATGATTCAATTCATGATTCATGATTCAATTCATAATTCATGATTCAATTCATGATTCATGATTCATGATTCGATTCATGATTCAATTCATGATTCATTCATGATTCGTGATTCATGATTCGATTCATGATTCGTGATTCATGATTCAATTCATGATTCATGATTCATGATTCAAATTATGATTCAATTCATGATTCATGATTAATGATTCGATTCATGATTCATGATTCATGATTCAATTCATGATTCATGATTCATGATTCAATCATGATCATATTCATGATTGATGATTCAATTCATGATTCATGATTCAATTCATGATTCATGATTCCAATTTCATGATTCGATTCCTGATTCATTTCATGATTCATGATTCGATTTATGATTCTTGATTCATGATTCAATTCATGATTCATGATTCAATTCATGATTCATGATTCATGATTCAATTCATGATTCAATTCATGATTCAGTGATTCTTTTCTTGATTCAATTCATGAATTATGATTCGATTCATGATTCATGATTCGATTTATGATTCGTGATTCATGATTCAATTCATAATTCATGATTCATGATTCAATTCATGATTCATGATTCATGATTGATGATTCAATTCATGATTCATGATTCAATTCATGATTCATGATTCAATTCATGATTCGATTCCTGATTCATTTCATGATTCATGATTCGATTTATGATTCTTGATTCATGATTCAATTCATGATTCATGATTCATGATTCAATTCATGATTCATGATTCATGATTCAATTCATGATTCAAATTCATGATTCATGATTCTTTTTCTTGATTCAATTCATGAATTATGATTCGATTCATGATTCATGATTCGATTTATGATTCATGATTCAATTCATGATTCATGATTCATGCTTCAATTCATGATTCATGATTCATGATTCAAATTATGATTCAATTCATGATTCATGATTAATGATTCGATTCATGATTCATGATTCATGATTCAATCATGATTCAATGATTCATGATTCAATTCATGATTCAAGATTCAATTCATAATTCATGATTCATGATTCATGATTTGATTCATAGATTTATGATTCAAAATTCAATTCATAATTCATGATTCATGATTCAATTCATGATTCATGATTCAATTCATGATTCATGATTCAATTCATGATTCGATTCCTGATTCATTTCATGATTCATGATTCGATTTATGATTCTTGAATTCATGATTCAATTCATGATTCAAGATTCATGATTCAATTCATGATTCATGATTCATGATTCAATCATGATTCATTTCATGATTCAATTCACGATTCATGATTCTTTTCATGATTCAATTCATGATTCATGATTCGATTTATGATTCATGATTCAATTCATGATTCATGATTCATGATTCAATTCATGATTCATTATTCATGATTCATGATTCGATCATGATTCAATTCATGATTCATGATTCAAGATTCATGATTCAATTCATGATTCATGATTCGATTGATGAATCTTGATTCATGATTCATGATTCGATTCATGATTCATGATTCATGATTCAATTCATGATTCATAATTCAATTAATGATTCATGATTCATGATTCAATTCATGATTTATGATTCGATTCATGATTCATGATTCATGATTCAATCATTATTCATGATTCATTTCATGATTCATAATTCATAATTCCAATTCATGATTCATGATTCATGATTTAATTCATGATTCATGATTCAATTCATGATTCATGATTCAATTCATGATTTGATTCCTGATTTAATTCATGATTCATGATTCGATTTATGATTCATGATTCAATTCATGATTCATGATTCATGATTCATGATTCATGATTCATGATTCAATTCATGATTCATGATTCAATTCATGTTTTAATTCATGATTCATGATTCAATTTATGATTCATGATTCATGATTCAATTCATGATTCATGATTCAATTCATGATTAATGATTCATGATTCAATTCATGATTCAATTCATGATTCAATTCATGATTCATGATTCAATTCATGTTTTAATTCATGATTCATGATTGGATTCATGATTCATGATTCATGATTCAATTCATGATTCATGATTCATGATTTAAATTATGATTCAATTCATGATTCAATTCTTGATTCATGATTCATGATTGGATTTATGATTCATGATTCAATTCATGATTCATGATTCAATTCATGATTCATGATTCATGATTCATGATTCAATTCATGATTCATGAATCATGATTCATGATTCAATTCATGATTCATGATTCATGATTAAATTAATGATTCAATTTATGATTCATGATTCATGATTCAATTCATGATTCAATTCATGATTCATGATTCAAGATTTGATTCATGATTCATGATTCAATTCATAATTCATGATTCGTGTTTCATGATTCATGATTCAATTCATGATTCATGATTCAATTCATAATTCATGATTCATGATTTGATTCATGATTCATGATTCGATTCATGATTCATGATTCAATTCATGATTCCTGATTCATGAATCAATTCATGATTCATGATTTAATTCATGATTCATGATTCATGATTCAATTCATGATTCATGATTCAATTCATGATTCATGATTCAATTCATGATTCAATTCATGATTCATAATTCATGATTCATGATTCAATTCATGAATCAATTCATGATTCAATTCATGATTCAATTTATGATTCATGATTCATGATTCAATTCAAGATTCATGATTCGATTCATGATTCATGTTTCAATTCATGATTCATGATTTATGATTTAAATTAAGATTCAATTCATGATTCATGATTAATGATTCAATTCATGATTCAATTCAAGATTCATGATTCGATTCATGATTCATGATTCAATTCATGATTCATGAATCAATTCATGATTCATGATTCATGATTCATGATTCAATTCATGATTCATGATTCATAATTTAATTCATGATTCAATTTATGATTCATGATTCATGATTCAATTCATGATTCAATTCATGATTCATGATTCAAGATTCAATTCACGATTCATGATTTATGATTCATGATTCAATTCATAATTCATGATTCGATTTATGATTTTTGATTCATGATTTATGATTCGATTCATGATTCATGATTTAATTCATGATTCATGATTTAATTCATGATTTATGATTCATTACTCATGATTCAATTTATTAATCATGATTCATGATTCATGATTCATGAATCGATTCATGATTCATGATTCAATTCATGATTCCTGATTCATGAATCAATTCATGATTCATGATTTAATTCATGATTCATGATTCAAATTATGATTCATGATTCGATTCATGATTCATGATTTAATTCATGATTCATAATTCAATTCATGATTTATGATTCATGAATCAATTCATGATTCATTATTCATGATTCATCATTCAATTCATGATTCATGATTCAATTCATGATTCATGATTCGATTCCTGATTCAATTCATGATTCATGATTCGATTTATGATTCATGATTCAATTCATGATTCATGATTCATGAATCAATTCATGATTCATTATTCATAATTCATGATTCAATTCATGATTCATGATTCAATTCATGATTCAATTCATGATTCATGATTCAATTCATGATTCATGATTCATTTATGATTCATGAATCATGATTCAATTCATGATTCATGATTCATTTATGATTCATGAATCATGATTCATTTCATGATTCAATTCATGATTCAATTCATGATTCATGATTTATTTCATGATTCAATTCATGATTCAATTCATAATTCATGATTTATGATTTGATTCATGATTCATGATTCGATTCATGATTCATGATTCAATTCATGATTCATGATTTAATTCATGATTCATGATTTAAGTCATGATTCATGATTCATGATTCAATTCATGATTCAATTCATGATTCAATTCATAATTCATGATTTATGATTTGATTCATGATTCATGATTCGATTCATGATTCATGATTCAATTCATGATTCATGATTTAATTCATGATTCATGATTTAAGTCATGATTCATGATTCATGATTCAATTCATGATTTATGATTCATGATTCAAATTATGATTCATGATTCGATTCATGATTCATGATTCATGATTCAATTCATGATTCAATTCATGATTTATGATTCAATTCATGATTCGAATATTATTCATGATTCATGATTCAATTCATGATTCATGATTAAATTCATGATTTATGATTCAGTTCATGATTCATGATTTAATTCATGATTCATGATTTAAGTCATGATTCATGATTCATGATTCAAATTATGATTCATGATTCGATTCATGATTCATTATTCATGATTCAATTCATGATTCATTCAAGATTTATGATTCAATTCATGATTCGAATTATTATTACTGATTCATGATTCAATTCATGATTCATGAATAAATTCATGATTTATGATTCAGTTTATGATTTGATTCCTGATTCAATTCATGATTCATGATTCGATTTATGATTCATGATTCAATTCATGATTCATGATTCATGAATCAATTCATGATCATGATTCATGATTTAATATCATGATTCATGATTCAATTCATGATTCAATTCATGATTCATGATTCAATTCATGATTCATGATTCATGATTCATGATTCATGATTTGATTCATGATTCATGATTCAATTCATGATTCAATTCATGATTCATGATTCATGATTCATGATTCAATTCATGATTCAATTCATGATTCATGATTCATTTATGATTCATGAATCATGATTCATTTCATGATTCAATTCATGATTCAATTCATGATTCATGATTCAATTCATGATTCAATTCATGATTCAATTCATATTCATGATTCAATTCATGATCATGATTTAATTCATGATTCATGATTTAAGTCATGATTCATGATTCAAATTATGATTCATGATTCGATTCATGATTCATGATTCATGATTCAATTCATGATTCAATTCATGATTTATGATTTAATTCATGATTCGAATTATTATTCATGATTCATGATTCAATTCATGATTCATGATTAAATTCATGATTTATGATTAGTTCATGATTCGATTCCCTGATTCAATTCATGATTCATGATTCATGATTCATGATTCGATTCATGATTCATGATTCAATTCATGATTCCTGATTCATGAATCAATTCATGATTCATGATTTAGTTCATGATTCATGATTCAAATTATGATTCATGATTCGATTCATGATTCATGATTTAATTCATGATTCATAATTCAATTCATGATTTATGATTCATGAATCAATTCATGATTCATTATTCATGATTCATGATTCAATTCATGATTCATGATTCAATTCATGATTCGTGATTCGATTCCTGATTCAATTCATGATTCATGATTCGATTTATGATTCATGATTCAATTCATGATTCATGATTCATGAATCAATTCATGATTCATTATTCATGATTCATGATTCAATTCATGATTCATGATTCAATTCATGATTCATGATTCATGATTCATGATTCATGATTCATGATTCATGATTCAATTCATGATTCAATTCAAGATTTATGATTCAATTCATGATTCGAATTATTATTCATGATTCATGATTCAATTCATGATTCATGAATAAATTCATGATTTATGATTCAGTTCATGATTTGATTCCTGATTCAATTCATGATTCATGATTCGATTTATGATTCATGATTCAATTCATGATTCATGATTCATGAATCAATTCATGATTCATGATTCATGATTTAATTCATGATTCATGATTCAATTCATGATTCAATTCATGATTCATGATTCAATTCATGATTCATGATTCATGATTCATGATTCATGATTTGATTCATGATTCATGATTCAATTCATGATTCAATTCATGATTCATGATTCATGATTCATGATTCAATTCATGATTCAATTCATGATTCATGATTCATTTATGATTCATGAATCATGATTCATTTCATGATTCAATTCATGATTCAATTCATGATTCATGATTCAATTCATGATTCAATTCATGATTCAATTCATAATTCATGATTCATGATTTGATTCATGATTCATGATTCGATTCATGATCATGATTCAATTCATGATTCATGATTTAATTCATGATTCATGATTTAAGTCATGATTCATGATTCATGATTCAAATTATGATTTCATGATTCGATTCATGATTCATGATTCATGATTCAATTCATGATTCAATTCATGATTTATGATTCAATTCATGATTCGAATTATTATTCATGATTCATGATTCAATTCATGATTCATGATTAAATTCATGATTTATGATTTAGTTCATGATTCGATTCCTGATTCAATTCATGATTCATGATCATGATTCATGATTCATGATTCGATTCATGATTCATGATTCAATTCATGATTCCTGATTCATGAATCAATTCATGATTCATGATTAATTCATGATTCATGATTCAAATTATGATTCATGATTCAATTCATGATTCATGATTTAATTCATGATTCATAATTCAATTCATGATTTATGATTCATGAATCAATTCATGATTCATTATTCATGATTCATGATTCAATTCATGATTCATGATTCAATTCATGATTCATGATTCGATTCCTGATTCAATTCATGATTCATGATTCGATTTATGATTCATGATTCAATTCATGATTCATGATTCATGAATCAATTCATGATTCATTATTCATGATTCATGATTCAATTCATGATTCATGATTCAATTCATGATTCAATTCATGATTCATGATTCATGATTCATGATTCATGATTCATGATTCATGATTCATGATTCAATTCATGATTCAATTCATGATTCATGATTCATTTATGATTCATGAATCATGATTCATTTCATGATTCAATTCATGATTCAATTCATGATTCATGATTCAATTCATGATTCAATTCATGATTCAATTCATAATTCATGATTTATGATTTGATTCATGATTCATGATTCGATTCATGATTCATGATTCAATTCATGATTCATGATTTAATTCATGATTCATGATTTAAGTCATGATTCATGATTCATGATTCAATTCATGATTTATGATTCATGATTCAAATTATGATTCATGATTCGATTCATGATTCATGATTCATGATTCAATTCATGATTCAATTCACGATTTATGATTCAATTCATGATTCGAATTATTATTCATGATTCATGATTCAATTCATGATTCATGATTAAATTCATGATTTATGATTCAGTTCATGATTCATGATTTAATTCATGATTCATGATTTAAGTCATGATTCAATTCATGATTCATGATTCATGATTCATGATTCATGATTCATGATTCAATTCATGATTCAATTCATGATTCATGATTCATTTATGATTCATGAATCATGATTCATTTCATGATTCAATTCATGATTCAATTCATGATTCATGATTCAATTCATGATTCAATTCATGATTCAATTCATGATTCAATTCATAATTCATGATTTATGATTTGATTCATGATTCATGATTCGATTCATGATTCATGATTCAATTCATGATTCATGATTTAATTCATGATTCATGGTTTAAGTCATGATTCATGATTCATGATTCAATTCATGATTTATGATTCATGATTCAAATTATGATTCATGATTCGATTCATGATTCAATTCATGATTTATGATTCAATTCATGATTCGAATTATTATTCATGATTCATGATTCAATTCATGATTCATGATTAAATTCATGATTTATGATTCAGTTCATGATTCATGATTTAATTCATGATTCATGATTTAAGTCATGATTCATGATTCATGATTCAAATTATGATTCATGATTCGATTCATGATTCATGATTCATGATTCAATTCATGATTCAATTCATGATTTATGATTCAATTCATGATTCGAATTATTATTCATGATTCATGATTCAATTCATGATTCATGAATAAATTCATGATTTATGATTCAGTTCATGATTTGATTCCTGATTTAATTCATGATTCATGATTCGATTTATGATTCATGATTCAATTCATGATTCATGATTCATGAATCAATTCATGATTCATGATTCATGATTTAATTCATGATTCATGATTGAATTCATGATTCAATTCATGATTCATGATTCAATTCATGATTCATGATTTGATTCATGATTCATGATTCAATTCATGATTCAATTCATGATTCATGATTCATGATTCATGATTCAATTCATGATTCAATTCATGATTCATGATTCATGATTTGATTCATGATTCATGATTCGATTCATGATTCATGATTCAATTCATGATTCATGATTTAATTCATGATTCATGATTTAAGTCATGATTCATGATTCATGATTCAAATTATGATTCATGATTCGATTCATGATTCATGATTCATGATTCAATTCATGATTCAATTCATGATTTATGATTCAATTCATGATTCGAATTATTATTCATGATTCATGATTCAATTCATGATTCATGATTAAATTCATGATTTATGATTTAGTTCATGATTCGATTCCTGATTCAATTCATGATTCATGATTCATGATTCATGATTCATGATTCGATTCATGATTCATGATTCAATTCATGATTCCTGATTCATGAATCAATTCATGATTCATGATTTAATTCATGATTCATGATTCAAATTATGATTCATGATTCGATTCATGATTCATGATTTAATTCATGATTCATAATTCAATTCATGATTTATGATTCATGAATCAATTCATGATTCATTATTCATGATTCATGATTCAATTCATGATTCATGATTCAATTCATGATTCATGATTCGATTCCTGATTCAATTCATGATTCATGATTCAATTTATGATTCATGATTCAATTCATGATTCATGATTCATGAATCAATTCATGATTCATTATTCATGATTCATGATTCAATTCATGATTCATGATTCAATTCATGATTCAATTAATGATTCATGATTCATGATTCATGATTCATGATTCATGATTCAATTCATGATTCAATTCATGATTCATGATTCATTTATGATTCATGAATCATGATTCATTTCATGATTCAATTCATGATTCAATTCATGATTCATGATTCAATTCATGATTCAATTCATGATTCAATTCATAATTCATGATTTATGATTTGATTCATGATTCATGATTCGATTCATGATTCATGATTCAATTCATGATTCATGATTTAATTCATGATTCATGATTTAAGTCATGATTCATGATTCATGATTCAATTCATGATTTATGATTCATGATTCAAATTATGATTCATGATTCGATTCATGATTCATGATTCATGATTCAATTCATGATTCAATTCATGATTTATGATTCAATTCATGATTCAAATTATTATTCATGATTCATGATTCAATTCATGATTCATGATTAAATTCATGATTTATGATTCAGTTCATGATTCATGATTTAATTCATGATTCATGATTTAAGTCATGATTCATGATTCATGATTCAAATTATGATTCATGATTCGATTCATGATTCATGATTCATGATTCAATTCATGATTCAATTCATGATTTATGATTCAATTCATGATTCGAATTATTATTCATGATTCATGATTCAATTCATGATTCATGAATAAATTCATGATTTATGATTCAGTTCATGATTTGATTCCTGATTCAATTCATGATTCATGATTCGATTTATGATTCATGATTCAATTCATGATTCATGATTCATGAATCAATTCATGATTCATGATTCATGATTTAATTCATGATTCATGATTCAATTCATGATTCATGATTCAATTCATGATTCATGATTCATGATTCATGATTCATGATTTGATTCATGATTCATGATTCAATTCATGATTCAATTCATGATTCATGATTCATTTATGATTCATGAATCATGATTCATTTCATGATTCAATTCATGATTCAATTCATGATTCATGATTCAATTCATGATTCAATTCATGATTCAATTCATAATTCATGATTCATGATTTGATTCATGATTCATGATTCGATTCATGATTCATGATTCAATTCATGATTCATGATTTAATTCATGATTCATGATTTAAGTCATGATTCATGATTCATGATTCAAATTATGATTCATGATTCGATTCATGATTCATGATTCATGATTCAATTCATGATTCAATTCATGATTTATGATTCAATTCATGATTCGAATTATTATTCATGATTCATGATTCAATTCATGATTCATGATTAAATTCATGATTTATGATTTAGTTCATGATTCGATTCCTGATTCAATTCATGATTCATGATTCGATTTATGATTCATGATTCAATTCATGATTCATGATTCATGAATCAATTCATGATTCATGATTCATGATTCAATTCATGATTCATGATTCAATTCATGATTCATGATTCGATTCATGATTCATGATTTAATTCATGATTTATGATTCAATTCATGATTTATGATTCAATTCATGATTCGATTCCTGATTCAATTCCTGATTCATGATTCGATTTATGATTCATGATTCAATTCATGATTCATGATTCATGAATCAATTCATGATTCATGATTCAATTCATGATTCATGATTCATGATTCAATTCATGATTCATGATTCAATTCATGATTCAATTCATGAATCATGATTCATTTATGATTCATGATTCATGATTCAATTCATGATTCAATTCATGATTCATGATTCGATTCATGATTCATGATTCGATTCATGATTCATGATTCATGATTCAATTCATGATTCAATTCATGATTCAATTCATGATTCATGATTCATGATTGGATTCATGATTCATGATTCAATTCATGATTCATGATTCATGATTCAAATTATGATTCAATTCATGATTCTTGATTCATGATTAATGATTCAATTCATGATTCAATTCAAGATTCATGATTCGATTCATGATTCATGATTCAATTCATTATTCATGATTCATGATTCATGATTCAATTCATGATTCGATTCATGATTCATGATTCATGATTCAATTCATGATTCATGATTAAATTCATGATTTATGATTCAATTCATGATTTGATTCCTGATTCAATTCATGATTCATGATGCGATTTATGATTCATGATTAAATGCATAATTCATGAATCAATTCATGATTCATGATTCATGATTCATGATTCAATTCATGATTCAATTCATGATTCATGATTCATTTATGATTCATGATTCATGATTCAACTCATGATTCAATTCATGATTCATGATTCGATTCATGATTCATGATTCAATTCATGATCCAATTCATAATTCAATTCATGATTCATGATTCATGATTGGATTCATGATTCATGATTCAATTCATGATTCATGATTCATGATTCAAATTATGATTCAATTCATGATTCTTGATTCATGATTAATGATTCAATTCATGATTCAATTCACGATTCATGATTCGGTTCATGATTCATGATTCAATTCATGATTCATGATTCATGATTCATGATTCAATTCATGATTCGATTCATGATTCATGATTCATGATTCAATTCATGATTCATGATTCAATTCATGATTCATGATTTAATTCATGATTCATGATTCATGATTCAAATTATGATTCATGATTCGATTCATGATTCATGATTCATGATTCAATTCATGATTCAATTCATGATTTATGATTCAATTCATGATTCAAATTATTATTCATGATTCATGATTCAATTCATGATTCATGATTAAATTCATGATTTATGATTTAGTTCATGATTCATGGTTTAATTCATGATTCATGATTTAAGTCATGATTCATGATTCAAATTATGATTCATGATTCAATTCATGATTCATGATTCATGATTCAATTCATGATTTAATTCATGAATCATGATTCAATTCATGATTCATGATTCATGATTCGATTCATGAATTATGATTCAATTCATGATTCATGAGTCAAGATTCATGATTCGATTCATGATTCATGATTCGATTCATGAATCTTAATTCATGATTCACGATTCGATTCATGATTCATGATTCATGATTCAATTCATGATTCATGATTCATGATTCAATTCATGATTCATGATTCATGTTTCAATTCATGATTCATGATTCGATTCATGAATCTTGATTCATGATTCATGATTCGATTCATGATTCATGATTCAATTCATGATTCATGATTCAATTCATGATTCATGATTCATGATTCAATTCATGATTCATGATTCAACTCATGATTCATAATTCATGATTCATGATTCAATTCATGATTCATGATTCATGATTGATGATTCAATTCATGATTCATGATTTAATTCATGATTCATGATTCAATTCATCATTCGATTCCTAAATCATTTCATGATTCATGATTCAATTTATGATTCTTGATTCGATTCATGATTCATGATGCAATTCATGATTCAATTCATGATTCATGATTCGATTCATGATTCAATTCATGATTCATGATTCAATTCATGATTCATGATTCATGATTCGATTCATGAGTTATGATTCAATTCATGATTCAAGATTCATGATTTGATTCATGATTCATGATTAATGATTCAATTCATGATTCAATTCAAGATTCATGATTTGATTCATGAATCATGATTCAATTCATGATTCATGATTCAATTCATGATTCATAATTCATGATTCATGATTCAATTCATGATTCATGATTCATGATTCATGATTCATGATTCATGATTCATTTCTTGATTTATGATTCGATTCATGATTCAATTCATTATTCAATTCATGATTCGTGATTCATGATTCGATTCATGATTCATGATTCATAATTCAATTCATGATTCATGATTCAAGATTCAAATTATGATTCAATTCATGATTCATGATTAATGATTCAATTCATGATTCAATTCAAGATTCATGATTCGATTCATGATTCATGATTCATGATTCAATTCATGATTCATGATTCATGATTCATGATTCAATTCATGATTCATGATTCATGATTCAATTCATGATTCATGATTTGATTCATGATTCTTGATTCATGATTCATGATTCGATTCATGATTCATGATTCAATTCATGATTCATGAATCGATTCATGATTCATAATTCATGATTCATAATTCATGATTCATAATTCAATTCATAATTCATAATTCATGATTCATGATTTGATTCATGATTCATGAATCAATTCATGATTCATGATTTAATTCATGATTCAATTCATAATTCATGATTCATGATTTGATTCATGATTCATGATTCAATTCATGATTCATAATTCATGATTCATGATTCAATTCATGATTCATGATTCATGATTCATGATTCATGATTCATTTCTTAATTCATGATTCAATTCATGATTCAATTCATTATTCAATTCATGATTCGTGATTCATGATTCGATTCATGATTCATGATTCATAATTCAATTCATGATTCATGATTCAAGATTCAAATTATGATTCAATTCATGATTAATGATTCAATTCATGATTTAATTCAAGATTCATGATTCGATTCATGATTCATGATTCATGATTCATGATTCAATTCATGATTCATGATTCATGATTCAATTCATGATTCATGATTCATGATTCATGATTCAATTCATGATTCATGATTCATGATTCAATTCATGATTCATGATTTGATTCATGATTCTTGATTCATGATTCATGATTCGATTCATGATTCATGATTCAATTCATGATTCATGAATCGATTCATGATTCATAATTCATGATTCATAATTCATGATTCATAATTCAATTCATAATTCATAATTCATGATTCATGATTTGATTCATGATTCATGACTCAATTCATGATTCATGATTTAATTCATGATTCAATTCATAATTCATGATTCATGATTTGATTCATGATTCATGATTCGATTCATGATTCATGATTCGATTCATGATTCATGATTCAATTCATGATTCCTGATTCATGAATAATTTCATGATTCATGATTTAATTCATGATTCATGATTCAAATTATGATTCATGATTCGATTCATGATTCATGATACATGATTCAATTCATGATACATTATTCAATTCATGATTTATGATTCAATTCATGATTCGATTCCTGATTCAATTCATGATTCGATTTATGATTCATGATTCATGAATCAATTCATTATTCATGATTTAATTCATGATTCATGATTCAAATTATAAATCATGAATCAATTCATGATTCATGATTCGATTCATGATTCGAGATTCATGATTCAATTTATGATTCATGATTCATGATTTGATTCATGATTCATGATTCATGAATAAATTCATGATTCATGATTCAATTCATGATTCATGATTCGATTCATGATTCATGATTTAATTCATGATTCATGATTCATTATTCAAATTATGATTCATGAATCAATTCATGATTTATGATTCATGATTCAATTCATTATTCATGATTCAATTCATGATTCAATTCATGATTCATGATTCATGATTCGATTCATGATTCATGATTCATGATTGATGATTCAATTCATGATTCATGATACAATTCATGATTCAATTCATGATTCATGATTCGATTCATGATGCAATTCATGATTCATGATTCAATTCATGATTCATGATTCGATTCATGATTTATGATTCAATTCATGATTCATGAGTCAAGATTCATGATTCGATTCATGATTCATGATTCGATTCATGAATCTTTATTCATGATGATATACGATTCGATTCATGATTCATGATTCATGATTCAATTCATGATTCATGATTCATGATTCAATTCATGATTCATGATTCATGATTCAATTCATGATTCATGATTCGATTCATGAATCTTGATTCATGAATCATGATTCGATTCATGATTCATGATTCTATTCATGATTCATGATTCATGATTCAATTCATGATTCATGATTCATGATTCAATTCATGATTCATGATTCAATTCATGATTCATGATTCAATTCATGATTCATGATTCAATTCATGATTCGATTCCTGATTCAATTCATGATTCGATTTATGATTCATGATTCATGAATCAATTCATTATTCATGATTTAATTCATGATTCATGATTCAAATTATAAATCATGAATCAATTCATGATTCATGATTCGATTCATGATTCGAGATTCATGATTCAATTTATGATTCATGATTCATGATTTGATTCATGATTCATGATTCATGAATAAATTCATGATTCATGATTCAATTCATGATTCATGATTCGATTCATGATTCATGATTTAATTCATGATTCATGATTCATTATTCAAATTATGATTCATGAATCAATTCATGATTTATGATTCATGATTCAATTCATTATTCATGATTCAATTCATGATTCAATTCATGATTCATGATTCATGATTCGATTCATGATTCATGATTCATGATTGATGATTCAATTCATGATTCATGATACAATTCATGATTCAATTCATGATTCATGATTCGATTCATGATGCAATTCATGATTCATGATTCAATTCATGATTCATGATTCGATTCATGATTTATGATTCAATTCATGATTCATGAGTCAAGATTCATGATTCGATTCATGATTCATGATTCGATTCATGAATCTTTATTCATGATGATATACGATTCGATTCATGATTCATGATTCATGATTCAATTCATGATTCATGATTCATGATTCAATTCATGATTCATGATTCATGATTCAATTCATGATTCATGATTCGATTCATGAATCTTGATTCATGAATCATGATTCGATTCATGATTCATGATTCTATTCATGATTCATGATTCATGATTCAATTCATGATTCATGATTCATGATTCAATTCATGATTCATGATTCAATTCATGATTCATGATTCAATTCATGATTCATGATTCAATTCATGATTCATAATTCATGATTCATGATTCAATTCATGATTCATGATTCATGATTCATGATTCAATTCATGTTTCATAATTCATGATTCATGATTCAATTCATGATTCATGATTCATGATTGATGATTCAATTCATGATTCATGATTCAATTCATGATTCATGATTCAATTCATCATTCGATTCCTAAATCATTTCATGATTCATGATTAATTTATGATTCTTGATTCGATTCATGATTCATGATGCAATTCATGATTCAATTCATGATTCATGATTCGATTCATGATTCAATTCATGATTCATGATTCAATTCATGATTCATGATTCATGATTCGATTCATGAGTTATGATTTAATTCATGATTCATGATTTGATTCATGATTCATGATTAATGATTCAATTCATGATTCAATACAAGATTCATGATTTGATTCATGAATCATGATTCAATTCATGATTCATGATTCATGATTCATGATTCAATTCATGATTCATAATTCATGATTCATGATTCAATTCATGATTCATGATTCATGATTCATGATTCATGATTCATTTCTCGATTTATGTTTCGATTCATGATTCAATTCATGATTCAATTCATGATTCGTGATTCATGATTCGATTCATGATTCATGATTCATAATTCAATTCATGATTCATGATTCAAGATTCAAATTATGATTCAATTCATGATTCATGATTAATGATTCAATTCATGATTCAATTCAAGATTCATGATTCGATTCATGATTCATGATTCATGATTCAATTCATGATTCATGATTCATGATTCATGATTCAATTCATGATTCATGATTCATGATTCATGATTCAATTCATGATTCATGATTTGATTCATGATTCTTGGTTCATGATTCATGATTCGATTCATGATTCATGATTCAATTAATGATTCATGAATCGATTCATGATTCATAATTCATGATTCATAATTCATGATTCATAATTCAATTCATAATTCATAATTCATTAATCATGATTTGATTCATGATTCATGATTCATGATTCAATTCATGATTCATGATTCAATTCATGATTCATGATTCGATTCATGATTCATGATTCAATTCATGATTCCTGATTCATGAATCAATTCATGATTCATGATTTAATTCATGATTCATGATTCATTATTCAAATTATGATTCATGAATCAATTCATGATTCATGATTCATGATTCATGATTCAATTCATGATTCAATTCATGATTCATGATTCATTTATGATTCATGATTCATGATTCAATTCATGATTCTGTTCATGATTCATGATTCGATTCATGATTCATGATTCATGATTCATGATTCATGATTCAATTCATGATTCAATTCATGATTCATGATTCATGATTGGATTCATGATTCATGATTCAATTCATGATTCATGATTCATGATTCAAATTATGATTCAATTCATGATTCTTGATTCATGATTAATGATTCAATTCATGATTCAATTCAAGATTCATGATTCGATTCATGATTCATGATTCAATTCATGATGCATGATTCATGATTCATGATTCAATTCATGATTCGATTCATGATTCATGATTCATGATTCAATTCATGATTCATGATTAAATTCATGATTTATGATTCAATTCATGATTCAATTCCTGATTCAATTCATGATTCATGATTCGATTTATGATTCATGATTCAATTCATGATTCATGATTCATGATTCATGATTCGATTTATGATTCATGATTCAATTCATGATTCATGATTCATGATTCATGATTCATGATTCATGATTCATGATTCAATTCATGATTCATGATTCAATTCATGATTCATTTATGATTCATGATTCATGATTCAATTCATGATTCAATTCATGATTCATGATTCGATTCATGATTCATGATTCATGATTCAATTCATGATCCAATTCATGATTCAATTCATGATTCATGATTGGATTCATGATTCATGATTCAATTCATGATTTATGATTCATGATTCAAATTATGATTCAATTCATGATTCTTGATTCATGATTAATGATTCAATTCATGATTCAATTCATGATTCATGATTCATGATTTATGATTCAATTCATGATTCGATTCATGATTCATGATTCATGATTCATGATTCATGATTCAATTCATGATTCATGATTTAATTCATGATTCATGATTTAATTCATGATTCATGATTTAAGTCATGATTCATGGTTCATGATTCATTTAATGATTCATGATTTAATTCATGATTTATGATTTAATTCATGATTCATGATTTAAGTCATGATTCATGATTCATGATTCAAATTATGATTCATGATTCGATTCATGATTCATGATTCATGATTCAATTCATGATTCAATTCATGATTTATGATTCAATTCATGATTCGAATTATTATTCATGATTCATGATTCAATTCATGATTCATGATTAAATTCATGATTTATGATTCAGTTCATGATTCATGATTTAATTCATGATTCATGATTTAAGTCATGATTCATGATTCATGATTCAAATTATGATTCATGATTCGATTCATGATTCATGATTCATGATTCAATTCATGATTCGATTCATGATTCATGATTCTATTCATGATTCATGATTCATGATTCAATTCATGATTCATGATTCATGATTCAATTCATGATTCATGATTCAATTCATGATTCATGATTCATGATTCAATTCATGATTCATGATTCAACTCATGATTCATAATTCATGATTCATGATTCAATTCATGATTCATGATTCATGATTCATGATTCAATTCATGTTTCATAATTCATGATTCATGATTCAATTCATGATTCATGATTCATGATTGATGATTCAATTCATGATTGATGATTCAATTCATGATTCATGATTCAATTCATCATTCGATTCCTAAATCATTTCATGATTCATGATTCAATTTATGATTCTTGATTCGATTCATGATTCATGATGCAATTCATGATTGAATTCATGATTCATGATTCGATTCATGATTCAATTCATGATTCATGATTCAATTCATGATTCAAGATTCATGATTTAATTCATGATTCATGATTTGATTCATGATTCATGATTAATGATTCAATTCATGATTCAATTCAAGATTCATGATTTGACTCATAAATCATGATTCAATTCATGATTCATGATTCATGATTCATGATTCAATTCATGATTCATAATTCATGATTCATGATTCAATTCATGATTCATGATTCATGATTCATGATTCATGATTCATGATTCATTTCTTGATTTATGATTCGATTCATGATTCAGTTCATGATTCAATTCATGATTCGTGATTCATGATTCGATTCATGATTTATGATTCATAATTCAATTCATGATTCATGATTCAAGATTCAAATTATGATTCAATTCATGATTCATGATTAATGATTGAATTCATGATTCAATTCAAGATTCATGATTCGATTCAAGATTCATGATTCGATTCATGATTCATGATTCATGATTCATGATTCAATTCATGATTCATGATTCATGATTCAATTCATGATTCATGATTCATGATTCATAATTCATGATTCATGATTCAATTCATGATTCATGATTTGATTCATGATTCTTGATTCATGATTCATGATTCGATTCATGATTCATGATTCAATTCATGATTCATGAATCGATTCATGATTCATAATTCATGATTCATAATTCATGATTCATAATTCAATTCATAATTCATAATTCATGATTCATGATTTGATTCATGATTCATGACTCAATTCATGATTCATGATTTAATTCATGATTCAATTCATAATTCATGATTCATGATTTGATTCATGATTCATGATTCAATTCATGATTCATAATTCATGATTCATGATTCAATTCATGATTCAAGATTCATGATTCATGATTCATTTCTTAATTTATGATTCGATTCATGATTCAATTCATGATTCGTGATTCATGATTCGATTCATGATTCATGATTCATAATTCAATTCATGATTCAATTCATGATTAATGATTCAATTCATGATTCAATTCAAGATTCATGATTCGATTCATGATTCATGATTCATGATTCATGATTCAATTCATGATTCATGATTCATGATTCATGATTCAATTCATGATTCATGATTCATGATTCAATTCATGATTCATGATTCATGATTCATGATTCAATTCATGATTCATGATTCATAATTCATGATTCATAATTCATGATTCATAATTCAATTCATAATTCATAATTCATGATTCATGATTTGATTCATGATTCATGACTCAATTCATGATTCATGATTTAATTCATGATTCAATTCATAATTCATGATTCATGATTTGATTCATGATTCGATTCATGATTCATGATTCAATTCATGATTCCGGATTCATGAATAATTTCATGATTCATGATTTAATTCATGATTCATGATTCATGATTCAAATTATGATTCATGATTCAAATTATGATTCATGATTCGATTCATGATTCATGATTCATGATTCAATTCATGATACATTATTCAATTCATGATTTATGATTCAATTCATGATTCGATTCCTGATTCAATTCATGATTCGATTTATGATTTATGATTCATGAATCAATTCATTATTCATGATTTAATTCATGATTCATGATTCATGATTCAAATTATAAATCATGAATCAATTCATGATTCATGATTCGATTCATAATTCGAGATTCATGATTCAATTTATGATTCATGATTCATGATTTGATTCATGATTCATGATTCAATTCATGATTCATGATTCAATTCATGATTCATGATTCGATTCATGATTCATGATTCAATTCATGATTCCTAATTCATGAATCAATTCATGATTCATGATTTATTTCATGATTCATGATTCATTATTCAAATTATGATTCATGAATCAATTCATGATTTATGATTCATGATTCAATTCATTATTCATGATTCAATTCATGATTCAATTCATGATTCATGATTCATGATTCGATTCATGATTCATGATTCATGATTGATGATTCAATTCATGATTCATGATGCAATTCATGATTCAATTCATGATTCATGATTCGATTCATGATTCAATTCATGATTCATGATTCGATTCATGATTCATGATTCGATTCATGAATCTTAATTCATGATTCACGATTCGATTCATGATTCATGATTCATGATTCATGATTCAATTCATGATTCATGATTCATGATTCAATTCATGATTCATGATTCATGATTCAATTCATGATTCATGATTCGATTCATGAATCTTGATTCATGATTCATGATTCGATTTATGATTCATGATTCGATTCATGATTCATGATTCTATTCATGATTCATGATTCATGATTGAAATTATGATTCATGATTCAATTCATGATTCATGATTCAATTCATGATTCATGATTCATGATTCAATTCATGATTCATGATTCAATTCATGATTCATAATTCATGATTCATGATTCAATTCATGATTCATGATTCATGATTCAATTTATGATTCTTGATTCGATTCATGATTCATGATGCAATTCATGATTCAATTCATGATTCATGATTCGATTCATGATTCAATTCATGATTCATGATTCAATTAATGATTCATGATTCGATTCATGAGTCATGATTCAATTCATGATTCAAGATTCATGATTTAATTCATGATTCATGATTTGATTCATGATTCATGATTAATGATTCAATTCATGATTCAATTCAAGAATCATGATTTGATTCATGAATCATGATTCAATTCATGATTCATGATTCATGATTCATGATTCATTTCTCGATTTATGATTCGATTCATGATTCAATTCATGATTCAATTCATGATTCGTGATTCATGATTCGATTCATGATTCATGATTCATAATTCAATTCATGATTCATGATTCAAGATTCAAATTATGATTTAATTCATGATTCATGATTAATGATTCAATTCATGATTCAATTCAAGATTCATGATTCGATTCATGATTCATGATTCATGATTCATGATTCAATTCATGATTCATGATTCATGATTCATGATTCAATTCATGATTCATGATTCATGATTCATGATTCAATTCATGATTCATGATTTGATTCATGATTCTTGATTCATGATTCATGATTCGATTCATGATTCATGATTCAATTAATGATTCATGAATCGATTCATGATTCATAATTCATGATTCATAATTCATGATTCATAATTCATGATTCATAATTCATGATTCATAATTCAATTCATAATTCCAAATTCATGATTTATGATTTGATTCATGATTCATGACTCAATTCATGATTCATGATTTAATTCATGATTCATGATTTAATTCATGATTTAATTCATAATTCATGATTCATGATTTGATTCATGATTCGATTTATGATTCATGATTCATGAATCAATTCATTATTCATGATTTAATTCATGATTCATGATTCATGATTCAAATTATAAATCATGAATCAATTCATGATTCATGATTCGATTCATGATTCATGATTCATGATTCAATTCATGATTCATGATTCAATTCATGATTCATGATTCGATTCATGATTCATGATTCAATTCATGATTCCTGATTCATGAATTAATTCATGATTCATGATTTAATTCATGATTCATGATTCATGATTCAAATTATGATTCATGAATCAATTCATGATTTATGATTCATGATTCAATTCATTATTCATGATTCAATTCATGATTCAATTCATGATTCATGATTCATGATTCGATTCATGATTCATGATTGATGATTGATGATTCAATTCATGATTCATGATGCAATTCATGATTCAATTCATGATTCATGATTCGATTAATGATTCAATTCATGATTCATGATTCAATTCAAGATTCATGATTCGATTCATGATTCATGATTCGATTCATGAATCTTAATTCATGATTCACGATTCGATTCATGATTCATGATTCATGATTCAATTCATGATTCATGATTCATGATTCAATTCATGATTCATGATTTGATTCATGAATCTTGATTCATGATTCATGATTCGATTCATGATTCATGATTCATGATTCAATTCATGATTCATGATTTGATTCATGAATCTTGATTCATGATTCATGATTCGATTCATGATTCATGATTCGATTCATGAATCTTGATTCATGATTCATGATTCGATTCATGATTCATGATTCAATTCATGATTCATGATTCAATTCATGATTCATGATTCAATTCATGATTCATAATTCATGATTCATGATTCAATTCATGATTCATGATTCATGATTCATGATTCAATTCATGATTCATGATTCATGATTGATGATTCAATTCATGATTCATGATTCAATTCATAATTCATGATTCAATTCATCATTCGATTCCTAAATCATTTCATGATTCATGATTCAATTTATGATTCTTGATTCGATTCATGATTCATGATGCAATTCATGATTCAATTCATGATTCATGATTCGATTCATGATTCAATTCAAGATTCATGATTCAATTCATGATTCATGATTCGATTCATGAATTATGATTCAATTCATGATTCAAGATTCATGATTTAATTCATGATTCATGATTTGATTATTGATTCATGATTAATGATTCATGATTAATGATTCAATTCATGATTCAATTCAAGATTCATGATTTGATTCATGAATCATGATTCAATTCATGATTCATGATTCATGATTCATGATTCAATTCATGATTCATGATTCATGATTCATGATTCATTTCTCGATTTATGATTTGATTCATGATTCAATTCATGATTCAATTCATGATTCGTGATTCATGATTCGATTCATGATTCATGATTCATAATTCAATTCATGATTCATGATTCAAGATTCAAATTATGATTCAATTCATGATTCATGATTAATGATTCAATTCATGATTCAATTCAAGATTCATGATTCAATTCATGATTCATGATTCATGATTCATGATTCAATTCATGATTCATGATTCATGATTCAATTCATGATTCATGATTCATGATTCATGATTCAATTCATGATTCATGATTTGATTCATGATTCTTGATTCATGATTCATGATTCGATTCATGATTCATGATTCAATTAATGATTCATGACTCAATTCATGATTCATGATTTAATTCATGATTCAATTCATAATTCATGATTCATGATTTGATTCATGATTCGATTTATGATTCATGATTCATGAATCAATTCATTATTCATGATTTAATTCATGATTCATGATTCATGATTCAAATTATAAATCATGAATCAATTCATGATTCATGATTCGATTCATGATTCGAGATTCATGATTCAATTTATGATTCATGATTCATGATTTGATTCATGATTCATGATTCATGATTGAATTCATGATTCATGATTCAATTCATGATTCATGATTCGATTCATGATTCATGATTCAATTCATGATTCCTGATTCATGAATCAATTCATGATTCATGATTTAATTCATGATTCATGATTCATGATTCAAATTATGATTCATGAATCAATTCATGATTTATGATTCATGATTCAATTCATTATTCATGATTCAATTCATGATTCATGATTCATGATTCGATTCATGATTCATGATTCATGATTGATGATTCAATTCATGATTCATAATGCAATTCATGATTCAATTCATGATTCATGATTCGATTCATGATTCAATTCATGATTCATGATTCAATTCATGATTCATGATTCAATTCATGATTCATGATTCAATTCATGATTCATGATTCATGATTCATGATTCAATTCATGTTTCATAATTCATGATTCATGATTCAAATCATGATTCATGATTCATGATTGATGATTCAATTCATGATTCATGATTCAATTCATGATTCATGATTCATGATTGATGATTCAATTAATGATTCATGATTCAATTCATGATTCATGATTCAATTCATCATTCGATTCCTAAATCATTTCATGATTCATGATTCAATTTATGATTCTTGATTCGATTCATAATTCATGATGCAATTCATGATTCAATTCATGATTCATGATTCGATTCATGATTCAATTCATGATTCATGATTCAATTCATGATTCATGATTCATGATTCGATTCATGAGTTATGATTCAATTCATGATTCAAGATTCATGATTCAATTCATGATTCATGATTCGATTCATGAATCTTAATTCATGATTCACGATTCGATTCATGATTCATGATTCAATTCATGATTCATGATTCATGATTCAATTCATGATTCATGATTCATGATTCAATTCATGATTCATGATTCGATTCATGAATCTTGATTCATGATTCATGACTCGATTCATGATTCATGATTTATGATTCAATTCATGATTCATGATTCATGATTTATGATTCAATTCATGATTCATGATTCATGATTCATGATTCGATTCATGATTCATGATTCATGAATCAATTCATGATTCATTATTCGATTCATGATTCTTGATTCATGATTCATGAATCGATTCATGATTCATGATTCATGATTCAATTCATGATTCATGAATCAATTCATGATTCATTATTCGATTCATGATTCTTGATTCATGATTCATGAATCGATTCATGATTCATGATTCATGATTCAATTCATGATTCATGATTTGATTCATGATTCTTGATTCATGATTCATGATTCATGATTCGATTCATGATTCATTATTCAAGATTCAATTCATGATTCATGATTCATGATTCGATTCATGATTCATGATTCGATTCATGATTCTTGATTCATGATTCATGATTCGATTCATGATTCATTATTCAAGATTTAATATATGATTCATGATTCATAATTCGATTCAAGATTCATGATTCATGATTAATGATTCATGATTCAAATCATGATTCATTATTCGATTCATGATTCAATTCATAATTCAATTCATGATTCATGATTTGATTCATGATTCATGATTAATGATTCAATTCATGATTCATTATTCGATTCATGATTCAATTCATGATTCAATTCATGATTCATGATTTGATTCATGATTCATGATTAATGATTCAATTCATGATTCAATTCAAGATTCATGATTTGATTCATGATTCATGATTCAATTCATGATTCATGATTCATGATTCAATTCATGATTCATAATTCATGATTCATGATTCAATTCATGATTCATGATTCATGATTCATGATTCATGATTCATGATTCATTTCATGATTCATGATTCAATTCATGATTCAATTCATGATTCATTCATGATTCGTGATTCATGATTCGATTCATGATTCATGATTCATAATTCAATTCATGATTCATGATTCATGATTCAAATTATGATTCAATTCATGATTCATGATTAATGATTCAATTCGTGATTCAATTCAAGATTCATGACTCGATTCATGATTCATGATTCATGATTCATGATTCAATTCATGATTCATGATTCATGATTCAATTCATGATTCATGATTCATGATTCATGATTAATCATTCAATTCATGATTCAATTCAAGATTCATGACTCGATTCATGATTCATGATTCATGATTCTATTCATGATTCATGATTCATGATTCAATTCATGATTCATGATTCATGATTCATGATTCAATTCATGATTCATGATTAATGATTCAATTCATGATTCAATTCAAGATTCATGACTCGATTCATGATTCATGATTCATGATTCATGATTCAATTCATGATTCATGATTCATGATTCATGATTCAATTCATGATTCATGATTCATGATTCAATTCATGATTCATGATTTGATTCATGATTCTTGATTCATGATTCATGATTCGATTCATGATTCATGATTCAATTCATGATTCATGAATCGATTCATGATTCATAATTCAGGATTCATAATTCATGATTCATAATTCAATTCATAATTCATAATTCATATTTCATGATTCATGATTTGATTCATGATTCATGACTCAATTCATGATTCATGATTTAATTCATGATTCAATTCATAATTCATGATTCATGATTTGATTCAAGATTCATGATTTAATTCATGATTCATGATTCATGATTCAAATTATGATTCATGATTCGATTCATGATTCATAATTCATGATTCAATTCATGATTCATGATTCAATTCATGATTTATGATTAAATTCATGATTCAATTCCTGATTCAATTCATGATTCGATTTATGATTCATGATTCATGAATCAATTCATTATTCATGATTTAATTCATGATTCATGATTCATGATTCAAATTATAAATCATGAATCAATTCATGATTTATGATTCGATTCATGATTCGAGATTCATGATTCAATTTATGATTCATGATTCATGATTTGATTCATGATTCATGATTCAATTCATGAATCATGATTCAATTCATGATTCATGATTCGATTCATGATTCATGATTCAATTCATGATTCCTGATTCATGAATCAATTCATGATTTATGATTTAATTCATGATTCATGATTCATGATTCATGATTCATGATTCAATTCATTATTCATGATTCAATTCATGATTCATGATTCATGATTCATGATTCGATTCATGATTCGTGATTCATGATTCAATTTGTGATTCATGATTCATGATTCGATTCATGATTCATGATTCAATTCATGATTCATGATTCGATTCATGATTCATGATTCAATTCATGATTCGATTCATGATTTATGATTTAATTCATGATTCGATTCATGATTCAATTCATGATTCATGATTCATGAATCAATTCATGATTCATGATTCATGATTCAATTCATGATTCAAGATTCATGAATCAATTCATGATTCATGATTCATGATTCAATTCATGATTCATGATTCAATTCATGATTCAATTCATGATTCATGTTTCATGATTCATGATTCAATTCATGATTCATGATTCAATTCATGATTCAATTCATGATTCATGATTCAATTTATGATTCATGATTCATGATTCAATTCATGATTTATGATTCATGATTCATGATTCAATTTATGATTCATGATTCATGATTCAATTCATGATTCATGATTCATGATTCAATTCATAATTCAATTCATGATTCATGATTCAATTCATGATTCATAATTCATGATTCATAAATTATGATTCATGATTCAATTCATAATTCATAATTCATAATTCATAATTCATGATTCATGATTCATGTTTCATGATTCATGATTCAATTTATGATTCATGATTCAATTCATGATTCAATTCATAATTCATGATTCATGATTTGATTCATGATTCATGATTTGATTCATGATTCATGATTCAATTCATGATTCCTGATTCGTGAATCAATTCATGATTCATGATTCAATTCATGATTCATGATTCATGATTCAATTCATGATTCATAATTCATGATTCATGATTCAATTCATGATTCATGATTCATGATTCATGATTCATGATTCATTTCTTGATTTATGATTCGATTCATGATTCAGTTCATGATTCAATTCATGATTCGTGATTCATGATTCGATTCATGATTCATGATTCATAATTCAATTCATGATTCATGATTCAAGATTCAAATTATGATTCAATTCATGATTCATGATTAATGATTCAATTCATGATTCAATTCAAGAATCATGATTCGATTCATGATTCATGATTCATGATTCATGATTCAATTCATGAATCATGATTCGATTCATGATTCATGATTCATGATTCATGATTCAATTCATGATTCATGATTAATGATTCATGATTCAATTCATGATTCATGATTCATGATTCATGATTCAATTCATGATTCATGATTTGATTCATGATTCTTGATTCATGATTCATGATTCGATTCATGATTCATGATTCAATTCATGATTCATGAATCGATTCATGATTCATAATTCATGATTCATAATTCATGATTCATAATTCAATTCATAATTCATAATTCATGATTTATGATTTGATTCATGATTCATGACTCAATTCATGATTCATGATTTAATTCATGATTCAATTCATAATTCATGATTCATGATTTGATTCATGATTCATGATTCAATTCATGATTCATAATTCATGATTCATAATTCATGATTCATGATTCAATTCATGATTCATGATTCATGATTCATGATTCATTTCTTAATTTATGATTCGATTCATGATTCAATTCATGATTCAATTCATGATTCGTGATTCATGATTCGATTCATGATTCATGATTCATAATTCAATTCATGATTCAATTCATGATTAATGATTCGATTCATGATTCATGATTCATAATTCAAGATTCGATTCATGATTTATGATTCATGATTCAAGATTCAATTCATGATTCATGATTCATGATTCATGATTCAATTCATGATTCATGATTCATGATTCATGATTCAATTCATGATTCATGATTCATGATTCATGATTCAATTCACGATTCATGAATCGATTCATGATTCATAATTCATGATTCATGATTCATGATTCATAATTCATGATTCATGATTCATGACTCAATTCATGATTCATGATTTAAATTATGATTCAATTCATAATTCATGATTCATGATTTGATTCATGATTCATGATTCGATTTATGATTCATGATTCAATTCATGATTCCTGATTCATGAATAATTTCATGATTCATGATTTAATTTATGATTCATGATTCATGATTCAAATTATGATTCATGATTCGATTCATGAATCACGATTCATGATTCAATTCATGATACATTATTCAATTCATGATTTATGATTCAATTCATGATTCGATTCCTGATTCAATTCATGATTCGATTTATGATTCATGATTCATGAATCAATTCTTTATTCATGATTTAATTCATGATTCATGATTCATGATTCAAATTATAAATCATGAATCAATTCATGATTCATGATTCGATTCATGATTCGAGATTCATGATTCAATTTATGATTCATGATTTGATTCATGTTTCATGATTCATGATTCAATTCATGATTCATGATTCAATTCATGATTCATGATTCGATTCATGATTCATGATTCAATTCATGATTCCTGATTCATGAATCAATTCATGATTCATGATTTAATTCATGATTCATGATTCATTATTCAAATTATGATTCATGAATCAATTTATGATTTATGATTCATGATTCAATTCATTATTCATGATTCAATTCATGATTCAATTCATGATTCATGATTCATGATTCGATTCATGATTCATGATTGATGATTCAATTCATGATTCATGATGCAATTCATGATTCAATTCATGATTCATGATTCGATTCATGATTCAATTCATGATTCATGATTCGATTCATGATTCATGATTCGATTCATGAATCTTAATTCATGATTCACGATTCGATTCATGATTCATGATTCATGATTCAATTCATGATTCATGATTCATGATTCAATTCATGATTCATGATTCATGATTCAATTCATGATTCATGATTCGATTCATGAATCTTGATTCATGATTCATGATTCGATTCATGATTCATGATTCATGATTCGATTCATGATTCAATATTCATGATTCTATTCATGATTCATGATTCATGATTCAATTCATGATTCATGATTCATGATTCAATTCATGATTCATGATTCAATTCATGATTCATGATTCATGATTCAATTCATGATTCATGATTCAATTCATGATTCATAATTCATGATTCATGATTCAATTCATGATTCATGATTCATGATTCATGATTCAATTCATGTTTCATAATTCATGACTCATGATTCAATTCATGACTCATGATTCATGATTGATGATTCAATTCATGATTCATGATTCAATTCATGATTCGTGATTCAATTCATCATTCGATTTCTAAATCATTTCATGATTCATGATTCAATTTATGATTCTTGATTTGATTCATGATTCATGATGCAATTCATGATTCAATTCATGATTCATGATTCGATTCATGATTCAATTCATGATTCATGATTCAATTCATGATTCATGATTCATGATTCGATTCATGAGTTATGATTCAATTCATGATTCAAGATTCATGATTTAATTCATGAGTCATGATTTGATTCATGATTCATGATTAATGATTCAATTCATGATTCAATTCAAGATTCATGATTTGATTCATGAATCATGATTCAATTCATGATTCATGATTCATGATTCATGATTCAATTCATGATTCATGATTCATGATTCATGATTCATGATTCATTTCTCGATTTATGATTCGATTCATGATTCAATTCATGATTCAATTCATGATTCGTGATTCATGATTCGATTCATGATTCATGATTCATAATTCAATTCATGATTCATGATTCAAGATTCAAATTATGATTTAATTCATGATTCATGATTAATGATTCAATTCATGATTCAATTCAAGATTCATGATTCGATTCATGATTCATGATTCATGATTCATGATTCAATTCATGATTCATGATTCATGATTCATGATTCATGATTCATGATTCATGATTCATGATTCAATTCATGATTCATGATTTGATTCATGATTCTTGATTCATGATTCATGATTCGATTCATGATTCATGATTCAATTAATGATTCATGAATCGATTCATAATTCATGATTCATAATTCATGATTCATAATTCATGATTCATAATTCATGATTCATAATTCATGATTCATAATTCAATTCATAATTCATAATTCATGATTCATGATTTGATTCATGATTCATGACTCAATTCATGATTCATGATTTAATTCATGATTCAATTCATAATTCATGATTCATGATTTGATTCATGATTCGATTTATGATTCATGATTCATGAATCAATTCATTATTCATGATTTAATTCATTATTCATGATTCATGATTCAAATTATAAATCATGAATCAATTCATGATTCATGATTCGATTCATGATTCGAGATTCATGATTCAATTTATGATTCATGATTCATGATTTGATTCATGATTCATGATTCATGATTCAATTCATGATTCATGATTCAATTCATGATTCATGATTCGATTAATGATTCATGATTCAATTCATGATTTCTGATTCATGAATCAATTCATGAATTATGATTTAATTCATGATTCATGATTCATGATTCAAATTATGATTCATGAATCAATTCATGATTTATGATTCATGATTCAATTCATTATTCATGATTCAATTCATGATTCAATTCATGATTCATGATTCATGATTCGATTCATGATTCATGATTGATGATTCAATTCATGATTCATGATGCAATTCATGATTCAATTCATGATTCATGATTCGATTCATGATTCAATTCATGATTCATGATTCAATTCATGATTCATGATTCGATTCATGAATTATGATTCAATTCATGATTCATGAGTCAAGATTCATGATTCGATTCATGATTCATGATTCGATTCATGAATCTTAATTCATGATTCACGATTCGATTCATGATTCATGATTCATGATTCAATTCATGATTCATGATTCAATTCATGATTCATGATTCATGATTCAATTCATGATTCATGATTCGATTCATGAATCTTGATTCATGATTCATGATTCGATTCATGATTCATGATTCATAATTCTATTCATGATTCATGATTCATGATTCAATTCATGATTCATGATTCATGATTCAATTCATGATTCATGATTCATGATTCAATTCATGATTCATGATTCAATTCATTATTCATGATTCAATTCATGATTCATGATTCAATTCATGATTCATAATTCATGATTCATGATTCAATTCATGATTCATGATTCATGATTCATGATTCAATTCATGATTCATGATTCATGATTCATGATTCAATTCATGATTCATGATTCAATTCATGATTCATGATTCAATTCATCATTCGATTCCTAAATCATTTCATGATTCATGATTCAATTTATGATTCTTGAATCGATTCATGATTCATGATGCAATTCATGATTCAATTCATGATTCATGATTCGATTCATGATTCAATTCATGATTCATGATTCAATTCATGATTCATGATTCATGATTCGATTCATGAGTTATGATTCAATTCATGATTCATGATTAATGATTCAATTCATGATTCAATTCAAGATTCATGATTCGATTCATGATTCATGATTCATGATTCATGATTCAATTCATGATTCATGATTCATGATTCATGATTCAATTCATGATTCATGATTCATAATTCATGATTCAATTCATGATTCATGATTTGATTCATGATTCTTGATTCATGATTCGATTCATGATTCATGATTCAATTAATGATTCATGACTCAATTCATGATTCATGATTTAATTCATGATTCAATTCATAATTCATGATTCATGATTTGATTCATGATTCGATTTATGATTCATAATTCATGAATCAATTCATTATTCATGATTTAATTCATGATTCATGATTCATGATTCAAATTATAAATCATGAATCAATTCATGATTCATGATTCGAGATTCATGATTCAATTTATGATTCATGATTCATGATTTGATTCATGATTCATGATTCATGATTCAATTCATGATTCATGATTCAATTCATGATTCATGATTCGATTCATGATTCATGATTCAATTCATGATTCCTGATTCATGAATCAATTCATGATTCATGATTTAATTCATGATTCATGATTCAAATTATGATTCATGAATCAATTCATGATTTATGATTCATGATTCAATTCATTATTCATGATTCAATTCATGATTCAATTCATGATTCATGATTCATGATTCGATTCATGATTCATGATTCATGATTGATGATTCAATTCATGATTCATAAAGCAATTCATGATTCAATTCATGATTCATGATTCGATTCATGATTCAATTTATGATTCATGATTCAATTCATGATTCATGATTCATGATTCATGATTCAATTCATGTTTCATAATTCATGATTCATGATTCAATTCATGATTCATGATTCATGATTGATGATTCAATTAATGATTCATGATTCAATTCATGATTCATGATTCATGATTCGATTCATGAGTTATGATTCAATTCATGATTCAAGATTCATGATTCAATTCATGATTCATGATTCGATTCATGAATCTTAATTCATGATTCACGATTCGATTCATGATTCATGATTCAATTCATGATTCATGATTCATGATTCAATTCATGATTCATTATTCAAGATTCAATTCATGATTCATGATTCATGATTCGATTCATGATTCATGATTCGATTCATGATTCTTGATTCATGATTCATGATTCGATTCATGATTCATTATTCAAGATTTAATATATGATTCATGATTCATAATTCGATTCAAGATTCATGATTCATGATTAATGATTCATGATTCAAATCATGATTCATTATTCGATTCATGATTCAATTCATGATTCAATTCATGATTCTTGATTCATGATTCATGATTCAATTCATGATTCATGATTTGATTCATGATTCTTGATTCATGATTCATGATTCGATTCATGATTCATGATTCAATTAATGATTCATGAATCGATTCATGATTCATAATTCATGATTCATAATTCATGATTCATAATTCATGATTCATAATTCAATTCATAATTCATAATTCATGATTCATGATTTGATTCATGATTCATGACTCAATTCATGATTCATGATTTAATTCATGATTCAATTCATAATTCATGATTCATGATTTGATTCATGATTCATGATTCAATTAATGATTCATGAATCGATTCATGATTCATAATTCATGATTCATAATTCATGATTCATAATTCATGATTCATAATTCAATTCATAATTCATAATTCATGATTCATGATTTGATTCATGATTCATGAATCAATTCATTATTCATGATTTAATTCATGATTCATGATTCAAATTATAAATCATGAATCAATTCATGATTCATGATTCGATTCATGATTCGAGATTCATGATTCAATTTATGATTCATGATTCATGATTTGATTCATGATTCATGATTCATGATTCAATTCATGATTCATGATTCAATTCATGATTCATGATTCGATTCATGATTCATGATTCAATTCATGATTCCTGATTCATGAATCAATTCATGATTCATGATTTAATTCATGATTCATGATTCATGATTCAAATTATGATTCATGAATCAATTCATGATTTATGATTCATGATTCAATTCATTATTCATGATTCAATTCATGATTCAATTCATGATTCATGATTCATGATTCGATTCATGATTCATGATTCATGATTGATGATTCAATTCATGATTCATGATGCAATTCATGATTCAATTCATGATTCATGATTCGATTCATGATTCAATTCATGATTCATGATTCAATTCATGATTCATGATTCGATTCATGAATTATGATTCAATTCATGATTCATGAGTCAAGATTCATGATTCGATTCATGATTCACGATTCGATTCATGATTCATGATTCATGATTCAATTCATGATTCATGATTCAATTCATGATTCATGATTCATGATTCAATTCATGATTCATGATTCGATTCATGAATCTTGATTCATGATTCATGATTCGATTCATGATTCATAATTCTATTCATGATTCATGATTCATGATTCAATTCATGATTCATGATTCATGATTCAATTCATGATTCATGATTCATGATTCAATTCATGATTCATGATTCAATTCATTATTCATGATTCAATTCATGATTCATGATTCAATTCATGATTCATAATTCATGATTCATGATTCAATTCATGATTCATGATTCATGATTCATGATTCAATTCATGATTCATGATTCATGATTCATGATTCAATTCATGATTCATGATTCAATTCATGATTCATGATTCAATTCATCATTCAATTCCTAAATCATTTCATGATTCATGATTCAATTTATGATTCTTGAATCGATTCATGATTCATGATGCAATTCATGATTCAATTCATGATTCATGATTCGATTCATGATTCAATTCATGATTCATGATTCAATTCATAATTCATGATTCATGATTCGATTCATGAGTTATGATTCAATTCATGATTCAAGATTCATGATTTAATTCATGATTCATGATTTGATTCATGATTCATGATAAATGATTCAATTCATTATTCAATTCAAGATTCATGATTTGATTCATGAATCATGATTCAATTCATGATTCATGATTCATGATTCAATTCATGATTCATGATTCATGATTCATGATTCATGATTCAATTCATGATTCGTGATTCATGATTCGATTCATGATTCATGATTCATAATTCAATTCATGATTCATGATTCAAGATTCAAATTATGATTCAATTCATGATTCATGATTAATGATTCAATTCATGATTCAATTCAAGATTCATGATTCGATTCATGATTCATGATTCATGATTCATGATTCAATTCATGATTCATGATTCATGATTCATGATTCAATTCATGATTCATGATTCATAATTCATGATTCAATTCATGATTCATGATTTGATTCATGATTCTTGATTCATGATTCGATTCATGATTCATGATTCAATTAATGATTCATGACTCAATTCATGATTCATGATTTAATTCATGATTCAATTCATAATTCATGATTCATGATTTGATTCATGATTCGATTTATGATTCATGATTCATGAATCAATTCATTATTCATGATTTAATTCATGATTCATGATTCATGATTCAAATTATAAATCATGAATCAATTCATGATTCATGATTCGAGATTCATGATTCAATTTATGATTCATGATTCATGATTTGATTCATGATTCATGATTCATGATTCAATTCATGATTCATGATTCAATTTATGATTCATGATTCGATTCATGATTCATGATTCAATTCATGATTCCTGATTCATGAATCAATTCATGATTCATGATTTAATTCATGATTCATGATTCATGATTCAAATTATGATTCATGAATCAATTCATGATTTATGATTCATGATTCAATTCATTATTCATGATTCAATTCATGATTCAATTCATGATTCATGATTCATGATTCGATTCATGATTCATGATTCATGATTGATGATTCAATTCATGATTCATAATGCAATTCATGATTCAATTCATGATTCATGATTCGATTCATGATTCAATTCATGATTCATGATTCATGATTCATGATTCATGATTCAATTCATGATTCATGATTCATGATTCATGATTCAATTCATGTTTCATAATTCATGATTCATGATTCAATTCATGATTCATGATTCATGATTGATGATTCAATTAATGATTCATGATTCAATTCATGATTCATGATTCATGATTCGATTCATGAGTTATGATTCAATTCATGATTCAAGATTCATGATTCAATTCATGATTCATGATTCGATTCATGAATCTTAATTCATGATTCACGATTCGATTCATGATTCATGATTCAATTCATGATTCATGATTCATGATTCAATTCATGATTCATTATTCAAGATTCATTTCATGATTCATGATTCATGATTCGATTCATGATTCATGATTCGATTCATGATTCTTGATTCATGATTCATGATTCGATTCATGATTCATTATTCAAGATTTAATATATGATTCATGATTCATAATTCGATTCAAGATTCATGATTCATGATTAATGATTCATGATTCAAATCATGATTCATTATTCGATTCATGATTCAATTCATGATTCAATTCATGATTCATGATTTGATTCATGATTCATGATTAATGATTCAAGTCATGATTCAATTCAAGATTCATGATTTGATTCATGATTCATGATTCAATTCATGATTCATGATTCATGATTCAATTCATGATTCATAATTCATGATTCATGATTCAATTCATGATTCATGATTCATGATTCATGATTCATGATTCATGATTCAATTCATGATTCAATTCATGATTCATTCATCATTCGTGATTCATGATTCGATTCATGATTCATGATTCATAATTCAATTCATGATTCATGATTCATGATTCAAATTATGATTCAATTCATGATTCATGATTAATGATTCAATTCATGATTCAATTCAAGATTCATGACTCGATTCATGATTCATGATTCATGATTCATGATTCAATTCATGATTCATGATTCATGATTCAATTCATGATTCATGATTCATGATTCATGATTCATGATTAATGATTCAATTCATGATTCAATTCAAGATTCATGACTCGATTCATGATTCATGATTCATGATTCTATTCATGATTCATGATTCATGATTCAATTCATGATTCATGATTCATGATTCATGATTCAATTCATGATTCATGATTAATGATTCAATTCATGATTCAATTCAAGATTCATGACTTGATTCATGATTCATGATTCATGATTCAATTCATGATTCATGATTCATGATTCATGATTCATGATTCAATTCATGATTCATGATTCATGATTCAATTCATGATTCATGATTTGATTCATGATTCTTGATTCATGATTCATGATTCGATTCATGATTCATGATTCAATTCATGATTCATGAATCGATTCATGATTCATAATTCAGGATTCATAATTCATGATTCATAATTCAATTCATAATTCATAATTCATAATTCATGATTCATGATTTGATTCATGATTCATGACTCAATTCATGATTCATGATTTAATTCATGATTCAATTCATAATTCATGATTCATGATTTGATTCAAGATTCATGATTTAATTCATGATTCATGATTCATGATTCAAATTATGATTCATGATTCGATTCATGATTCATAATTCATGATACAATTCATGATTCATGATTCAATTCATGATTTATGATTAAATTCATGATTCGATTCCTGATTCAATTCATGATTCGATTTATGATTCATGATTCATGAATCAATTCATTATTCATGATTTAATTCATGATTCATGATTCAAATTATAAATCATGAATCAATTCATGATTCATGATTCAATTCATTATTCATGATTCAATTCATGATTCATGATTCGATTTATGATTCGAGATTCATGATTCAATTTATGATTCATGATTCATGATTTGATTCATGATTCATGATTCAATTCATGATTCATGATTCAATTCATGATTCATGATTCGATTCATGATTCATGATTCAATTCATGATTCCTGATTCATGAATCAATTCATGATTTATGATTTAATTCATGATTCATGATTCATGATTCATGATTCATGATTCAATTCATTATTCATGATTCAATTCATGATTCAATTCATGATTCATGATTCATGATTCATGATTCGATTCATGATTCGTGATTCATTATTCAATTTGTAAATCATGATTCATGATTCGATTCATGATTCATGATTCAATTCATGATTCATGATTCGATTCATGATTCATGATTCAATTCATGATTTGATTCATGATTTATGATTTAATTCATGATTCGATTCATGATTCAATTCATGATTCAAGATTCATGAATCAATTCATGATTCATGATTCATGATTCAATTCATGATTCATGATTCAATTCATGATTCAATTCATGATTCATGTTTCATGATTCATGATTCAATTCATGATTCATGATTCAATTCATGATTCAATTCATGATTCATGATTCAATTTATGATTCATGATTCATGATTCAATTCATGATTTATGATTCATGATTAATGATTCAATTTATGATTCATGATTCATGATTCAATTCATGATTCATGATTCATGATTCAATTCATAATTCAATTCATGATTCATGATTCAATTCATGATTCATAATTCATGATTCATAATTCATGATTCATGATTCAATTCATAATTCATAATTCGTGATTCATGATTCATGTTTCATGATTCATGATTCAATTTATGATTCATGATTCAATTCATGATTCAATTCATAATTCATGATTCATGATTTGATTCATGATTCATGATTCGATTCATGATTCATGATTCAATTCATGATTCCTGATTCGTGAATCAATTCATGATTCATGATTTAATTCATGATTCATGATTCATGATTTAATTCATGATTCATGATCCATGATTCAAATTATGATTCATGATTCGATTCATGATTCATGATTCAATTCATGATTCATGATTCAATTCATGATTTATGATTCAATTCATGATTCGATTCATGATTCATGATTCATGATTCAATTCATGATTCATGATTCATGATTCAATTCATTATTCATGATTCAATTCATGATTCAATTCATGATTCATGATTCATGATTCATGATTCGATTCATGATTCATGATTCGATTCATGATTCATGATTCAATTCATGATTCATGAATCGAATCATGATTCATAATTCATGATTCATAATGCATGATTCATAATTCAATTCATAATTCATAATTCATAATTCATAATTCATGATTCATGATTTGATTCATGATTCATAATTCAATTCATGATTCATGATTCATGATTCAAATTATGATTCAATTCATGATTCATGATTAATGATTCAATTCATGATTCAATTCAAGATTCATGATTCGATTCATGATTCATGATTCATGATTCAATTCATGATTCATGATTCATGATTCAATTCATGATTCATGATTCATGATTCAATTCATGATTCATGATTCATGATTCAATTCATGATTCATGATTCATGATTCATGATTCAATTCATGATTCATGATTCATGATTCATAATTCAATTCATGATTCATGATTTGATTCATGATTCTTGATTCATGATTCATGATTTGATTCATGATTCATGATTCAATTCATGATTCATGAATCGATTCATGATTCATAATTCATGATTCATAATTCATAATTCATAATTCATGATTCATGATTTGATTCATGATTCATGACTCAATTTATGATTCATGATTTAATTCATGATTCAATTCATAATTCATGATTCATGATTTGATTCAAGATTCATGATTTAATTCATGATTCATGATTCATGATTCAAATTATGATTCATGATTCGATTCCTGATTCAATTCATGATTCGATTTATGATTCATGATTCATGAATCAATTCATTATTCATGATTTAATTCATGATTCATGATTCATGATTCAAATTATAAATCATGAATCAATTCATGATTCATGATTCATGATTCAATTCATTATTCATGATTCAATTCATGATTCATGATTCGATTCATGATTCGAGATTCATGATTCAATTTATGATTCATGATTCATGATTTGATTCATGATTCATGATTCAATTCATGATTCATGATTCAATTCATGATTCATGATTCGATTCATGATTCATGATTCAATTCATGATTCCTGATTCATGAATCAATTCATGATTTATGATTTAATTCATGATTCATGATTCATGATTCATGATTCATGATTCATGATTCATGATTCAATTCATTATTCATGATTCAATTCATGATTCAATTCATGATTCATGATTCATGATTCATGATTCGATTCATGATTCGTGATTCATGATTCAATTTGTGATTCATGATTCATGATTCGATTCATGATTCATGATTCAATTCATGATTCATGATTCGATTCATGATTCATGATTCAATTCATGATTTGATTCATGATTTATGATTTAATTCATGATTCGATTCATGATTCAATTCATGATTCAAGATTCATGAATCAATTCATGATTCATGATTCATGATTCAATTCATGATTCATGATTCAATTCATGATTCAATTCATGATTCATGTTTCATGATTCATGATTCAATTCATGATTCATGATTCAATTCATGATTCAATTCATGATTCATGATTCAATTTATGATTCATGATTCATGATTCAATTCATGATTTATGATTCATGATTCATGATTCAATTTATGATTCATGATTCAATTCATGATTCATGATTCATGATTCAATTCATAATTCAATTCATGATTCATGATTCAATTCATGATTCATAATTCATGATTCATAATTCATGATTCATGATTCAATTCATAATTCATAATTCGTGATTCATGATTCATGTTTCATGATTCATGATTCAATTTATGATTCATGATTCAATTCATGATTCAATTCATAATTCATGATTCATGATTTGATTCATGATTCATGATTCGATTCATGATTCATGATTCAATTCATGATTCCTGATTCGTGAATCAATTCATGATTCATGATTTAATTCATGATTCATGATTCATGATTTAATTCATGATTCATGATCCATGATTCAAATTATGATTCATGATTCGATTCATGATTCATGATTCAATTCATGATTCATGATTCAATTCATGATTTATGATTCAATTCATGATTCGATTCATGATTCATGATTCATGATTCAATTCATGATTCATGATTCAATTCATTATTCATGATTCAATTCATGATTCAATTCATGATTCATGATTCATGATTCATGATTCGATTCATGATTCATGATTCGATTCATGATTCATGATTCAATTCATGATTCATGAATCGAATCATGATTCATAATTCATGATTCATAATGCATGATTCATAATTCAATTCATAATTCATAATTCATAATTCATAATTCATGATTCATGATTTGATTCATGATTCATGATTCATAATTCAATTCATGATTCATGATTCATGATTCAAATTATGATTCAATTCATGATTCATGATTAATGATTCAATTCATGATTCAATTCAAGATTCATGATTCGATTCATGATTCATGATTCATGATTCAATTCATGATTCATGATTCATGATTCAATTCATGATTCATGATTCAATTCATGATTCATGATTCATGATTCAATTCATGATTCATGATTCATGATTCAATTCATGATTCATGATTCATGATTCATGATTCATGATTCATGATTCATGATTCATAATTCAATTCATGATTCATGATTTGATTCATGATTCTTGATTCATAATTTATGATTTGATTCATGATTCATGATTCAATTCATGATTCATGAATCGATTCATGATTCATAATTCATGATTCATAATTCATAATTCATAATTCATGATTCATGATTTGATTCATGATTCATGACTCAATTCATGATTCATGATTTAATTCATGATTCAATTCATAATTCATGATTCATGATTTGATTCAAGATTCATGATTTAATTCATGATTCATGATTCATGATTCAAATTATGATTCATGATTCGATTCCTGATTCAATTCATGATTCGATTTATGATTCATGATTCATGAATCAATTCATTATTCATGATTTAATTCATGATTCATGATTCATGATTCAAATTATAAATCATGAATCAATTCATGATTCATGATTCATGATTCAATTCATTATTCATGATTCAATTAATGATTCATGATTCGATTCATGATTCGAGATTCATGATTCAATTTATGATTTATGATTCATGATTTGATTCATGATTCATGATTCAATTCATGATTCATGATTCAATTCATGATTCATGATTCGATTCATGATTCATGATTCAATTCATGATTCCTGATTCATGAATCAATTCATGATTTATGATTTAATTCATGATTCATGATTCATGATTCATGATTCATGATTCAATTCATTATTCATGATTCAATTCATGATTCAATTCATGATTCATGATTCATGATTCATGATTCGATTCATGATTCGTGATTCATGATTCAATTTGTGATTCATGATTCATGATTCGATTCATGATTCATGATTCAATTCATGATTCATGATTCGATTCATGATTCATGATTCAATTCATGATTTGATTCATGATTTATGATTTAATTCATGATTCGATTCATGATTCAATTCATGATTCAAGATTCATGAATCAATTCATGATTCATGATTCATGATTCAATTCATGATTCATGATTCAATTCATGATTCAATTCATGATTCATGTTTCATGATTCATGATTCAATTCATGATTCATGATTCAATTCATGATTCAATTCATGATTCATGATTCAATTTATGATTCATGATTCATGATTCAATTCATGATTTATGATTCATGATTCATGATTCAATTTATGATTCATGATTCATGATTCAATTCATGATTCATGATTCATGATTCAATTCATAATTCAATTCATGATTCATGATTCAATTCATGATTCATAAATCATGATTCATAATTCATGATTCATGATTCAATTCATAATTCATAATTCGTGATTCATGATTCATGTTTCATGATTCATGATTCAATTTATGATTCATGATTCAATTCATGATTCAATTCATAATTCATGATTCATGATTTGATTCATGATTCATGATTCGATTCATGATTCATGATTCAATTCATGATTCCTGATTCGTGAATCAATTCATGATTCATGATTTAATTCATGATTCATGATTCATGATTTAATTCATGATTCATGATCCATGATTCAAATTATGATTCATGATTCGATTCATGATTCATGATTCAATTCATGATTCATGATTCAATTCATGATTTATGATTCAATTCATGATTCGATTCATGATTCATGATTCATGATTCAATTCATGATTCATGATTCATGATTCAATTCATTATTCATGATTCAATTCATGATTCTATTCATGATTCATGATTCATGATTCATGATTCGATTCATGATTCATGATTCGATTCATGATTCATGATTCAATTCATGATTCATGAATCGAATCATGATTCATAATTCATGATTCATAATGCATGATTCATAATTCAATTCATAATTCATAATTCATAATTCATAATTCATGATTCATGATTTGATTCATGATTCATGATTCATAATTCAATTCATGATTCATGATTCATGATTCAAATTATGATTCAATTCATGATTCATGATTAATGATTCAATTCATGATTCAATTCAAGATTCATGATTCGATTCATGATTCATGATTCATGATTCAATTCATGATTCATGATTCATGATTCAATTCATGATTCATGATTCATGATTCAATTCATGATTCATGATTCATGATTCATGATTCAATTCATGATTCATGATTCATGATTCATAATTCAATTCATGATTCATGATTTGATTCATGATTCTTGATTCATGATTCATGATTTGATTCATGATTCATGATTCAATTCATGATTCATGAATCGATTCATGATTCATAATTCATGATTCATAATTCATAATTCATAATTCATGATTCATTATTTGATTCATGATTCATGACTCAATTCATGATTCATGATTTAATTCATGATTCAATTCATAATTCATGATTCATGATTTGATTCAAGATTCATGATTTAATTCATGATTCAAATTATGATTCATGATTCGATTCATGATTCATAATTCATGATTCAATTCATGATTCATGATTCAATTCATGATTTATGATTAAATTCATGATTCGATTCCTGATTCAATTCATGATTCGATTTATGATTCATGATTCATGAATCAATTCATTATTCATGATTTAATTCATGATTCATGATTCATGATTCAAATTATAAATCATGAATCAATTCATGATTCATGATTCATGATTCAATTCATTATTCATGATTCAATTCATGATTCATGATTCGATTCATGATTCGAGATTCATGATTCAATTTATGATTCATGATTCATGATTTGATTCATGATTCATGATTCAATTCATGATTCATGATTCAATTCATGATTCATGATTCGATTCATGATTCATGATTCAATTCATGATTCCTGATTCATGAATCAATTCATGATTTATGATTTAATTCATGATTCATGATTCATGATTCATGATTCATGATTCAATTCATTATTCATGATTCAATTCATGATTCAATTCATGATTCATGATTCATGATTCGATTCATGATTCGTGATTCATGATTCAATTTGTGATTCATGATTCATGATTCGATTCATGATTCATGATTCAATTCATGATTCATGATTCGATTCATGATTCATGATTCAATTCATGATTTGATTCATGATTTATGATTTAATTCATGATTCGATTCATGATTCAATTCATGATTCAAGATTCATGAATCAATTCATGATTCATGATTCATGATTTAATTCATGATTCATGATTCAATTCATGATTCAATTCATGATTCATGTTTCATGATTCATGATTCAATTCATGATTCATGATTCAATTCATGATTTATGATTCATGATTCATGATTCAATTTATGATTCATGATTCATGATTCATTTCATGATTCATGATTCATGATTCAATTCATAATTCAATTCATGATTCATGATTCAATTCATGATTCATAATTCATGATTCATAATTCATGATTCATGATTCAATTCATAATTCATAATTCGTGATTCATGATTCATGTTTCATGATTCATGATTCAATTTATGATTCATGATTCATGATTCATGATTCAATTCATAATTCATGATTCATGATTTGATTCATGATTCATGATTCGATTCATGATTCATGATTCAATTCATGATTCCTGATTCGTGAATCAACTCATGATTCATGATTTAATTCATGATTCATGATTCATGATTTAATTCATGATTCATGATCCATGATTCAAATTATGATTCATGATTCGATTCATGATTCATGATTCAATTCATGATTCATGATTCAATTCATGATTTATGATTCAATTCATGATTCGATTCATGATTCATGATTCATGATTCAATTCATGATTCAATTCATTATTCATGATTCAATTCATGATTCAATTCATGATTCATGATTCATGATTCATGATTCGATTCATGATTCATGATTCATGATTCATGATTCAATTCATGATTCATGATTCGATTCATGATTCATGATTCAATTCATGATTCATGAATCGAATCATGATTCATAATTCATGATTCATAATGCATGATTCATAATTCAATTCATAATTCATAATTCATAATTCATAATTCATGATTCATGATTTGATTCATGATTCATGATTCATAATTCAATTCATGAATCATGATTCATGATTCAAATTATGATTCAATTCATGATTCATGATTAATGATTCAATTCATGATTCAATTCAAGATTCATGATTCGATTCATGATTCATGATTCATGATTCAATTCATGATTCATGATTCATGATTCAATTCATGATTCATGATTCATGATTCAATTCATGATTCATGATTCATGATTCATGATTCAATTCATGATTCATGATTCATAATTCAATTCATGATTCATGATTTGATTCATGATTCTTGATTCATGATTCATGATTTGATTCATGATTCATGATTCAATTCATGATTCATGAATCGATTCATGATTCATAATTCATGATTCATAATTCATGATTCATAATTCAATTCATAATTCATAATTCATAATTCATGATTCATGATTTGATTCATGATTCATTACTCAATTCATGATTCATGATTTAATTCATGATTCATGATTTAATTCATGATTCAATTCATAATTCATGATTCATGATTTGATTCATGATTCATGATTCGATTCATGATTCTTGATTCGATTCATGATTCATGATTCATGATTCAATTCATGATTCATGATTCAATTCATGATTTATGATTCAATTCATGATTCGATTCCTGATTCAATTCATGATTCGATTTATGATTCATGAAACAATTCATTATTCATGATTCAATTCATGATTCAATTCATGATTCATGATTCGTGATTCATGATTCAATTTATGATTCATGATTCATGATTTGATTCATGATTCATGATTCAATTCATGATTCATGATTCGATTCATGATTCATGATTCAATTCATGATTCCTGATTCATGAATCAATTCAAGATTCATGAATCAATTCATGATTCATGATTCATGATTCAATTCATTATTCATGATTCAATTCAA
>NW_027446685.1:0-48210 GCF_038048845.1 Mixophyes fleayi | reverse complement strand
TGAATCATGAATTGAAGCAAGAATCATGAATCATGAATTGAATCATGAATCATAAATCATGAATTGAATCATGAATCATAAATCATGAATCATGAATCATGAATCAAATCATGAATCATGAATCATGAATTGAATCATGAATCATGAATCATGAAATGAATCATGAATCATGAATCATCAATTGAATCATGAATCATGAATCATGAATTGAATCATGAATCATGAATTGAATCATGAATCATGAATCATGAATCATGAATTGAATCATGAATCATGAATTAAATTATGAATCATGAATCAGGAATTAAATTTTGAATTGAATCATGAATCATGAATTGAATCATGATTCATGAATCATGAATCAAATCATGAATCATGAATTTAATCATGAATCATGAAATGAATCATGAATCATGAAAGGAATCATGAATCATGAAATGAATCATGAATCATGAATTGCATCATGATACATGAATCATGAATCAAATCATGAATCATGAATCATGAAATGAATTATGAATCATGAATTATGAATCAAATCATGAATCATGAATCATGAATCATGAAATGAATTATGAATCATGAATCATGAATCAAATCATGAATCATGCATTTAATCATGAATCATGAATCATGAATTGAAGCAAGAATCATGAATCATGATTTGAATCATGAATCATGAATTTAATCATGAATCATGAATCATGATTTGAAGCAAGAATCATGAATCATGAATTGAATCATGAATCATGAATCATCAATTGAATCATGAATCATAAATCATGAATCATGATTTATGAATCAAATCATGAATCATGAATCATGAATTGAATCATAAATCATAAATGATGAAATGAATCATGAATCATGAATCATCAATTGAATCATGAATCATGAATCATGAAATGAATCATGAATCATGAATTGAATCATGAATCATGATTCATGAATCATGAATTAAATCATGAATCATGATTCATGAATCATGAATTAAATCATGAATCATGAGTCAGGAATTAAATTTTAAATTGAATCATGAATCATGAATTAAATCATGATTCATGAATCATGAATCAAATCATGAATCATAATTCATGAATCATGAAATGAATTATGAAACATGAATCATGAATTTAATAATGAATCATGAATCATGAAATGAATCATAAATCATGAATCATGAATCATTAATTTAATCATGAATCATGAAATGATTCATGAATCATGAAATGAATCATGAATCATGAATTGAATCATGATTCATGAATCATGAATCAAATCATGAATCATGAAATGAATTATGAATGATGGATCATGAATCAAATCATGAATCATGAATCATGAATCATGAATCATGAATCATGAAATGAATCATGAATCATGAATCGTGAATTGAATCATGAATCATGAATTGAATCATAAATCATGAATTGAATCATAAATCATGAATCATGAAATAAATCATGAATTGAATAATGAATCATGAATTGAATCACATATCATGAATCATGAATTGAATCATGAATCATGAATTGAGCCATGAATCGTGAATCGAAAATTGAATCATGAATCATGAATCAAATCATGAATCATGAATTGAATCATGAATCGTGAATCGAAAATTGAATCATGAATCATGAATCAAATCATGAATCATGAATTGAATCATGAATCATAATTCATGATTTGAATCATGAATCATGAAAGGAATCATGAATCCTGAATCATGAAATGAATCATGAATCATGAATTGAATCATGAATCATGAATCATGAATTAAATCATGAATCATGAATCAGGAATTAAATTTTGAATTGAATCATGAATCATGAATTGAATCATGATTCATGAATCATGAATCAAATCTTGAATCATGAATCATGAATCATAAATCATGAAATGAATTATGAAACATGAATCATGAATCATGAAATGAATCATGAATCATGAATTGGATCATGAATCATGAATCATGAATCATGAATCATGATTTGATTCATGATTCATGATTTATGATTCATGATTCAATTGATGATTCATGAATTGAATTATGAATCATGAATCAAATCATGAATCATGAATCATGAATCATGAATCATGAATCATGAAATGAATCATGAATCATGAATCGTGAATTGAATCATGAATCATGAATTGAATCATAAATCATGAATTGAATCATAAATCATGAATCATGAAATAAATCATGAATTGAATAATGAATCATGAATTGAATCACATATCATGAATCATGAATTGAATCATGAATCATGAATTGAGCCATGAATCGTGAATCGAAAATTGAATCATGAATCATGAATCAAATCATGAATCATGAATTGAATCATGAATCGTGAATCGAAAATTGAATCATGAATCATGAATCAAATCATGAATCATGAATTGAATCATGAATCATAATTCATGATTTGAATCATGAATCATGAAAGGAATCATGAATCCTGAATCATGAAATGAATCATGAATCATGAATTGAATCATGAATCATGAATCATGAATTAAATCATGAATCATGAATCAGGAATTAAATTTTGAATTGAATCATGAATCATGAATTGAATCATGATTCATGAATCATGAATCAAATCTTGAATCATGAATCATGAATCATAAATCATGAAATGAATTATGAAACATGAATCATGAATCATGAAATGAATCATGAATCATGAATTGGATCATGAATCATGAATCATGAATCATGAATCATGATTTGATTCATGATTCATGATTTATGATTCATGATTCAATTGATGATTCATGAATTGAATTATGAATCATGAATCGAATCATGAATCATAAAAATGAATCATGAATCATGAATCACGAATTGAATTATGAAACATGAATCATGAATCATGAATCATGAATCATGAATCAAATCATGAATCATGAATCAAATCATGAATCATGAATCACGAATCATGAAATGAATCATGAATCATGAATCATGAATCATGAATCATGAATCATGAATCATGAATTGAATCATGAATCATGAATCATGAATCATGATTTGATTCATGATTCATGATTTATGATTCATGATTCAATTGATGATTCATGAATTGAATTATGAATCATGAATCGAATCATGAATCATAAAATGAATCATGAATCATAAATCATGAATTGAATCATGTATCATGAATCATGAATCATGAATCGAATCATGAATCATGAAATGAATCATGAATCATGAATTGAATCATTAATCATGAATCATGAATCGAATCATGAATCATGAATTGAATCATGAATCATGAAATGAATCATGAATCATGAATTTAATCATGAATCATGAATTTAATCATGTATCATGAAATGAATCATGAATCATGAATTGAATCATAAATCATGAATTGAATCATAAATCATGAATCATGAAATAAATCATGAATTGAATCATAAATCATGAATCGAATCATGAATCATGAAATGAATCATAAATCATGAATCATGAATCATGAATTGAATCATGAATCATGAATTGAATCATGAATCATGAATTGAATCATAAATCATGAATTGAGAATCATAAATCATGATCATGAAATAAATCATGAATTGAATAATGAATCATGAATTGAATCATATATCATGAATCATGAATTGAATCATGAATCATGAATTGAGCCATGAATCATGAATCGAGAATTGAATCATGAATCATGAATCAAATCATGAATCATGAATTGAATCATGAATCATGAATCATGATTTGAATCATGAATCATGAATTGAATCATGAATCATGAATTATGAATTGAATCATGAATCATGAAATGAATCATGAATTGAATCATGAATCATGAATCATGAATCAAATCATGAATCATGAATTGAATCATGAATCATGAATTAAATCTTGAATCATGAATCATGAAATGAATATTGAATCATCATTTGAATCATGAATCATAAATCATGAATCATGAATCATGAATCATGAATTGAATCATGAATCATGAAATGAATCATGAATCATGAATCATGAATCGAATCATGAATCATAAATTGAATCATAAATCATGAATCATGAAATGAATAATGAATCATCAATTGAATCATGAATCAAATCATGAATCATGAATCAAATCATGAATCATGAATTGAATCATAAATCATAATTCCTGAATTCAATCATAAATCATGAATCATAAATAGAATCATGAATCATGAAATGAATCATGAATCATGAAATGAATCATGAATCATGAATCATGAATCATGTATCATGAATCATGAATCATGAATTGAATCATGAATCATGAATCATGGATCTGAATAGAATCTGAATCATGAATCTGAATAGGATCATGAATCATGAATCAAATCATGAATCATGAATCATGATTCATGATTCATGATTCATGATGTATGATTCATGATTCAATTGATGATTCATGAACTGAATTATGAATCATGAATTGAATCATGAATCATGAATCATGAATCGAATCATGAATCATGAATCATGAATTGAATCATGAATAATGAATCGAATCATGAATTGAATCATAAATCATGAATCGAATCATGAATCATGAAAATGAATCATGAATCATGAATCATGAATTTAATCATGGATCATGAAATGAATCATGAATCATGAAATGAATCATGAATCATGAATTGAATCATGATTCATGGATCATGAATCAAATTCATGAATCATGAATCATGAATCATGAAATGAATTATGAATCATATATCATGAATTGAAGCAAGAATCATGAATCATGAATCATGAATTGAATCATGAATCACGAATCATCAATTGAATCATGAATCATAAATCATGAATCATGAATCATGAATCAAATCATGAATCATGAATCATGAATTAATTCATGAATCATGAATCATGAAATGAATCATGAATCATGAATCATCAATTGAATCATGAATCATGAATCATGAAATGAATCATGAATCATCAATTGAATCATGAATCATGAATCATGAATTAAATCATGAATCATGAATCAGGAATTAAATTTGAATTGAATCATGAATCATGAATTGAATCATGAATCATGAATCATGAATTGAATCATGAATCATGAATCATGAATTTAATCATGAATCATGAATCATGAATTTAATCATGAATCATGAATCATGAATTTAATCATGAATCATGAAATGAATCATGAATCATGAAATGAATCATGAATCATGAATTGAATCAGGATTTATGAATCATGAATCAAATCATGAATTATGAATCATGAAATGAATTATGAATCATGAATCATGAATCAAATCATGAATCATGAATTTAATCATGAATCATGAATCATTAATTGAAGCAAGAATCATGAATCATGAATTGAATCATGAATCATCATTGAAACATGAATCATAAATCATGAATCATGATTTATGAATCAAATCATGAATCATGAATCATGAATTGAATCATGAATCATGAATTATGGAATGAATCATGAATCATGAATCATGAATCATCAATTGAATCATGAATCATGAATCATGAAATGAATCATGAATCATGAATTGAATCATGAATCATGAATCATGAATTAAATCATGAATTAAATTTTGAATTGAATCATGAATCATGAATTGAATCATGATTCATGAATCATGAATCAAATCATGAATTATGAATCATGAATCATGAAATGAATCATGAATCATGAATTGAATCATGAATCATGATCATGAATCATGAATTAAATCATGAATCATGAATCAGGAATTAAATTTTGAATTGAATCATGAATCATGAATTGAATCATGATTCATGAATCATGAATCAAATCATGAATCATGAATCATGAAATGAATCATGAATCATGAATTTAATCATGAATCATGAAATGAATTATGAATCAAGAAATGAATCATGAATTGAATCATGATTCATGAATCATGAATCAAATCATGAATCATGAATTTAATCATGAATCATGAATCATGAATTTAATCATGAATCATGAAATGAATCATGAATCATGAAATGAATCATGAATCATGAATTGAATCAGGATTTATGAATCATGAATCAATCATGAATTATGAATCATGAAATGAATTATGAATCATGAATCATGAATCAAATCATGAATCATGAATTTAAATCATGAATCATGAATCATTAATTGAAGCAAGAATCATGAATCATGAATTGAATCATGAATCATGAATCATCAATTGAAACATGAATCATAATCATGAATCATGATTTATGAATCAAATCATGAATCATGAATCATGAATTGAATCATGAATCATGAATTATGGAATGAATCATGAATCATGAATCATGAATCATCAATTGAATCATGAATCATGAATCATGAAATGAATCATGAATCATGAATTGAATCATGAATCATGAATCATGAATTATGAATCATGAAATGAATTATGAATCATGAATCATGAATCAAATCATGAATCATGAATCATGAATTGAATCATGAATCATGAATTGAATCATGAATCATCAATTGAATCATGAATCATAAATCATTAATCATGAATCATGAATCAAATCATGAATCATGAATCATGAATTGAATCATGAATCATAAATCATAAAATGAATCATGAATCATGAATTGAATCATGAATCATGATTTGATTCATGATTCATGATTTATGATTCATGATTCAATTGATGATTCATGAATTGAATTATGAATCATGAATCGAATCATGAATCATAAAATGAATCATGAATCATGATTATGAATTGAATCATGAATCATGAAATGAATCATGAATTGAATCATGAATCATGAATTAAATCATGAATCATGAATTCATGAAATGAATATTGAATCATCATTTGAATCATGAATCATAAATCATGAATCATGAATCATGAATCATGAATTGAATCATGAATCATGAAATGAATCATGAATCATGAATCATGAATCATGAATCGAATCATGAATCATAAATTGAATCATAAATCATGAATCATGAAATGAATAATGAATCATCAATTAAATCATGAATCAAATCATGAATCATGAATCAAATCATGAATCATGAATTGAATCATAAATCATAATTCCTGAATTCAATCATAAATCATGAATCATAAATAGAATCATGAATCATGAAATGAATCATGAATCATGAAATGAATCATGAATCATGAATCATGAATCATGTATCATGAATCATGAATCATGAATTGAATCATGAATCATGAATCATGAATCTGAATAGAATCATGAATCATGAATCTGAATAGAATCATGAATCATGAATCAAATCATGAATCATGAATCATGATTCATGAATTGAATCATGAATCATGAATCATGATTCATGAATTAAATCATGAATCATGAATCATGATTTGATTCATGATTCATGATTCATGATGTATGATTCATGATTCAATTGATGATTCATGAACTGAATTATGAATCATGAATTGAATCATGATTGATGAATCATGAATCGAATCGTGAATCATGAAATGAATCATGAATTGAATCATGAATCATGAATCATGAATCGAATCATGAATCATGAATCATGAATTGAATCATGAATAATGAATCGAATCATGAATTGAATCATAAATCATGAATCGAATCATGAATCATGAAATGAATCATGAATCATGAATCATGAATTTAATCATGGATCATGAATCATGAATTTAATCATGGATCATGAAATGAATCATGAATCATGAAATGAATCATGAATCATGAATTGAAATCATGATTCATGAATCATGAATCAAATCATGAATCATGAATCATGAATCATGAATCATGAAATGAATTATGAATCATATATCATGAATTGAAGCAAGAATCATGAATCATGAATTGAATCATGAATCACGAATCATCAATTGAATCATGAATCATAAATCATGAATCATGAATCATGAATCAAATCATGAATCATGAATCATGAATTAATTCATGAATCATGAATCATGACATGAATCATGAATCATCAATTGAATCATGAATCATGAATCATGAATTAAATCATGAATCATGAATCAGGAATTAAATTTGAATTGATCTCATGAATCATGAATTGAATCATGAATCATGAATCATGAATTGAATCATAAATCATGAATCATGAATTTAATCATGAATCATGAATCATGAATTTAATCATGAATCATGAAACATGAATTTAATCATGAATCATGAAATGAATCATGAATCATGAAATGAATCATGAATCATGAATTGAATCAGGATTTATGAATCATGAATCAAATCATGAATTATGAATCATGAAATGAATTATGAATCATGAATCATGAATCAAATCATGAATCATGAATTTAATCATGAATCATGAATCATTAATTGAAGCAAGAATCATGAATCATGAATTGAATCATGAATCATGAATCATCAATTGAATCATGAATCATAAATCATGAATCATGATTTATGAATCAAATCATGAATTATGAATCATGAATGAATTATGAATCATGAATCATGAATCAAATCATGAATCATGAATTTAATCATGAATCATGAATCATGAATTGAATCATGAATCATGAATTATGGAATGAATCATGAATCATGAATCATCAATTGAATCATGAATCATGAATCATGAATCATCAATTGAATCATGAATCATGAAATGAATCATGAATCATCAATTGAATCATGAATTATGAATCATGAATTAAATCATGAATTAAATTTTGAATTGAATCATGAATCATGAATTGAATCATGATTCATGAATCATGAATCAAATCATGAATTATGAATCATGAATCATGAAATGAATCATGAATCATGAATTGAATCATGAATCATGAATCATGAATCATGAATTAAATCTTGAATCATGAATCAGGAATTAAATTTGAATTGAATCATGAATCATGAATTGAATCATGATTCATGAATCATGAATCAAATCATGAATCATGAATCGTGAATTGAATCATGAATCATGAATTAAATCATGAATTAAATTTTGAATTGAATCATGAATCATGAATTGAATCATGATTTGAATCATGAATCAAATCATGAATTATGAATCATGAATCATGAAATGAATCATGAATCATGAATTGAATCATGAATCATGAATCATGAATCATGAATTAAATCATGAATCATGAATCAGGAATTAAATTTTGAATTGAATCATGAATCATGAATTGAATCATGATTCATGAATCATGAATCAAATCATGAATCATGAATCAAGAAATGAATCATGAATTGAATCATGATTCATGAATCATGAATCATGAATCATGAATCATGAATTATGAATCATGAAATGAATTATGAATCATGAATCATGAATCAAATCATGAATCATGAATCATGAATTGAATCATGAATCATGAATCATGAATTGAATCATGAATCATCAATTGAATCATGAATCATAAATCATTAATCATGAATCATGAATCAAATCATGAATCATGAATCATGAATTGAATCATGAATCATAAATCATAAAATGAATCATGAATCATGAATTGAATCATGAATCATGAATCAATGATCATGAATCGAATCATGAATCCTGAATCATGAATTGAATCATGAATCATGAATCGAATCATGAATCATGAAATGAATCATGAATCATGAACTTAATCATGAATCATGAAATGAATCATGAATCATGAATTGAATCATAAATCATGAATTGAATCATAAATCATGAATCATGAAATAAATCATGAATTGAATCATAAATCAAGAATCGAATCAAGAATCATGAATTTAATCATGAATCATGAATTGAATCATGAATCATGAATTGAATCATAAATCATGAATTGAATCATAAATCATGAATCATGAAATAAATCATGAATTGAATAATGAATCATGAATTGAATCATGAATCATGAAATGAATCATGAATCATGAATTAAATCATGAATCATGAATTGAATCATGAATCATGAAATGAATCATGAAATGAATCATGAATCATGAATTAAATCATGAATCATGAATTGAATCATGAATCATGAAATGAATCATGAATCATGAATCATGAATCATGAATCATGAATCATGAAATGAATTATGAATCATATATCATGAATCAAATCATGAATCATGAATTATGAATTTAATCATGAATCATGAATCATGAATTGAAGCAAGAATCATGAATCATGAAATGAATCATGAATCATGAATCATCAATTGAATCATGAATCATGAATCATGAAATGAATCATGAATCATCAATTGAATCATGAATCATGAATCATGAATCATCAATTGAATCATGAATCATGAATCAGGAATTAAATTTTTAATTGAATCATGAATCATGAATTGAATCATGAATCATGAATCATGAATTGAATCATGAATCATGAATTTAATCATGAATCATGAATCATGAATTTAATCATGAATCATGAATCATGTATTTAATCATGAATCATGAAATGAATCATGAATCATGAAATGAATCATGAATCATGAAATGAATCATGAATCATGAATTGAATCATGATTTATGAATCATGAATTTAATCATGAATCATGAATCATTAATTGAAGCAAGAATCATGAATCATGAATTGAATCATGAATCATGAATCATCAATTGAATCATGAATCATAAATCATGAATCATGATTTATGAATCAAATCATGAATCATGAATCATGAATTGAATCATGAATCATGAATCATGAAATGAATCATGAATCATGAATCATGAATTGAATCATGAATCATGAATCATGAAATGAATCATGAATTGAATCATGAATCATGAATCATGAATTAAATTTTGAATTGAATTATGAATCATGAATTGAATCATGATTCATGAATCATGAATCAAATCATGAATTATGAATCATGGATCATGAAATGAATCATAAATCATGAATTGAATCATGAATCATGAATCATGAATCATGAATTAAATCATGAATCATGAATCAGGAATTAAATTTTGAATTGAATCATGAATCATGAATTGAATCATGATTCATGAATCATGATTCAAATCATGAATCATGAATCATGAATTGAATCATGAATCATGAATCGAATCATGAATCATGAAATGAATCATGAATCATGAATCATGAAATGAATCATGAATCATGAATCATGAAATGAATCATGAATCATGAATCAAATCATGAATCATGAATTGAATCATGATTCATGAATCATGAATCAAATCATGAATCATGAATCATGAATCATGAAATGAATTATGAATCATGAATCATGAATCAAATTATGAATCATGAATTTAATCATGAATCATGAATTGAAGCAAGAATCATGAATCATGAATTGAATCATGAATCATGAATCATCAATTGAATCATGAATCATAAATCATGAATCATGAATCATGAATCAAATCATGAATCATGAATAATGAATTGAATTATGAATCATGAATCATGAAATGAATCATGAATCATGAATCATGAATTGAATCATGAATCATGAATCATGAATCATGAATTGAATCATGAATCATGAATCATCAATTGAATCATGAATCATGAAATGAATCATGAATCATCAATTGAATCATGAATCATGAATCATGAATCATGAATTAAATCATGAATCATGAATCAGGAATTAAATTTTGAATTGAATCATGAATCATGAATTGAATCATGAATCATGAATCATGAATTTAATCATGAATCATGAATTTAATCATGAATCATGAATCATGAATTGAATCATGAATCATGAATCATGAATTTAATCATGAATCATAAAATGAATCATGAATCATGAAATGAATCATGAATAATGAATTGAATCATGATTTATGAATCATGAATCAAATCATGAATTATGAATCATGAAATGAATTATGAATCATGAATCATGAATCAAATCATGAATCATGAATCATGAATTTAATCATGAATCATGAATCATTAACTGAAGCAAGAATCATGAATCATGAATTGAATCATGAATCATGAATCATCAATTGAATCATGAATCATCAATTGAATCATGAATCATGAATCATCAATTAAATTTTGAATTGAATTATGAATCATGAATTGAATCATGAATTATGAATCATGAATCATGAATTGAATCATGAATCATGAATCATGAATCATGAATTAAATCATGAATCATGAATCAGGAATTAAATTTTGAATTGAATCATGAATCATGAATTGAATCATGATTCATGAATCATGATTCATGAATCATGATTCAAATCATGAAGCATGAATCATGAATTGAATCATGAATCATGAATCGAATCATGAATCATAAAATGAATCATGAATCATGAATCATGAAATGAATCATGAAATGAATCATGAATCATGAATCAAATCATGAATCATGAATTGAATCATGATTCATGAATCATGATTCATGAATCATGATTCAAATCATGAATCATGAATCATGAATTGAATCATGAATCGAATCATGAATCATGAAATGAATCATGAATCATGAATCATGAAATGAACCATGAAATGAATCATGAATCATGAATCAAATCATGAATCATGAATTGAATCATGATTCATGAATCATGAATCAAATCATGAATCATGAATCATGAAATGAATTATGAATCATGAATCATGAATCAAATTATGAATCATGAATTTAATCATGAATCATGAATTGAAGCAAGAATCATGAGGCATGAATCATCAATTAAATCATGAATCATAAATCATGAACCATGAATCATGAATCAAATCATGAATCATGAATCATGAATTGAATTATGAATCATGAATCATGAAATGAATCATGAATCATGAATCATCAATTGAATCATGAATCATGAATCATGAAATGAATCATGAATCATGAATTGAATAATGAATCATGAATCATGAAATGAATTATGAATGATGAATCATGAATCAAATCATGAATCATGAATCATGAATTTAATCATGTATCATGAATTGAAGCAATAATCATGAATTATGAATTGAATCATGAATCATGAATTATCAATTGAATCATGAATCATAAATCATGAATCATGAATCATGAATCAAATCATGAATCATGAATTGAATCATGAATCATGAATTGAATCATGAATCATGAAATTAATCATGAATCATGAATCATCAATTGAATCATGAATCATGAATCATGAAATGAATCATGAATCATGAATTGAATCATGAATCATGAATCATGAATTAAATCATGAATCATGAATCAGGAATTAAATTTTGAATTGAATCATGAATCATGAATTGAATCATGATTCATGAATCATGAATCAAATCATGAATCATGAATCATGAAATGAATTATGAAACATGAATCATGAATCATGAATCATGAATCAAATAATGAATCACTAATCATGAAATGAATCATGAATCATGAAATGAATCATGAATCATGAAATGAATGATGAATCTGAATAGAATCATGAATCATGAATCAAATCATGAATCATGAATCAAATCATGAATCATGAATCATGAATCATGAATCATGAATCATGAAATGAATCATGAATCATGAATCATGAATCATGAATCATGAAATGAATCATGAATCATGAATTGAATCATGAATCATGAATCATGATTTGATTCATGATTCATGATTCATGATTTATGATTCAATTGATGATTCATGAATTGAATTATGAATCATGAATCGAATCATGAATCATAAAATGAATCATGAATCACGAATCATGAATTGAATCATGTATCATGAATCATGAATCATGAATTGAATCATGAATCATGAAATGATTCATGAATAATGAATTAAATCATGAATCATGAATCGAATCATAAATCATGAATTGAATCATGAATCATGAATCGAATCATGAATCATGAAATGAATCATGAATCATGAATTTAATCATGAATCAAGAATTTAATCATGAATCATGAAATAAATCATGAATCATGAATTGAATCATAAATCATGAATTGAATCATAAATCATGAATCATGGAATAAATCATGAATTGAATCATAAATCATGAATCGAATCATGAATCATGAAATGAATCATGAATTTAATCATGAATCATGAATTGAATCATGAATGATGAATTGAATCATAAATCATGAATTGAATCATAAATCATGAATCATGAAATAAATCATGAATTGAATAATGAATCATGAATTGAATCATATATCATGAATCATGAATTGAATCATGAATCATGAATTGAGCCATGAATCATGAATCGAGAATTGAATCATGAATCAGGAATTAAATTTTGAATTGAATCATGAATCATGAATTGAATCATGAATCATGAATCAAATCATGAATCATGAATCATAAATCATGAATCATGAATCATGAAATGAATCATGAATCATGAAATGAATCATGAATCATGAATTGAATCATGAATTTAATCATGAATCATGAATTGAATCATGAATGATGAATTGAATCATAAATCATGAATTGAATCATAAATCATAAATCATGAAATAAATCATGAATTGAATAATGAATCATGAATTGAATCATCTATCATGAATCATAAATTGAATCATGAATCATGAATTGAGCCATGAATCATGAATTGAGAATTGAATCATGAATCATGAATCAAATCATGAATCATGAATCAGGAATTAAATTTTGAATTGAATCATGAATCATGAATTGAATCATGATTCATGAATCATGAATCAAATCATGAATCATAATTCAAATCATGAATCATGAAATGAATCATGAATCATGAATCATGAAATGAATCATGAATCATGAATTGAATCATGAATCATGAATCATGAATCATGATTTGATTCATGATTCTTGATTTATGATTCATGTTTCAATTGATGATTCATGAAATGAATCATGAATCATGAATTTAATCATGAATCATGAATTTAATCATGAATCATGAATCATGAAATGAATTATGAATCATGAATCACAAATCATTAATTTAATCATGAATCATGAAATGAATCATGAATCATGAAATGAATCATGAATCATGAATTGAATCATGAATCATGAATCAAATCATGAATCATGAATCATGAAATGAATTATGAATGATGAATCATGAATCAAATCATAAATCATGAATCATGAATTTAATCATGTATCATGAATTGAAGCAATAATCATGAATCATTAATTGAATCATGAATCATGAATTGAATCATGAATCATGAATTGAGCCATGAATCATGAATCGAGAATTGAATCATGAATCATGAATCAAATCATGAATCATGAATTGAATCATGAACCATGAATCATGATTTGAATCATGAATCATGAAAGGAATAATGAATCATGAATCATGAAATGAATCATGAATCATGAATTGAATCATGAATCATGAATCATGAATTAAATCATGAATCATGAATCAGGAATTAAATTTTGAATTGAATCATGAAACATGAATTGAATCATGATTCAAATCATGAATCATGAATCATGAAATGAATCATGAATCATGAAATGAATGATGAATCTGAATAGAATCATGAATCATGAATCAAATCATGAATCATGAATCATGAATCATGAAATGAATCATGAATCATGAATTGAATCATGAATCATGAATCATGATTTGATTCATGATTCATGATTTATGATTCATGATTCAATTGATGATTCATGAATTGAATTATGAATCATGAATCGAATCATGAATCATCAATTGAATCATGAATCATGAATCATGAAATGAATCATGAATCATGAATCATGAATCATGAATCATGAATCATGAATCATGAATTTAATCATGAATCATGAATTGAATCATAAATCATGAATTGAATCATAAATCATGAATCATGAAATAAATCATGAATTGAATAATGAATCATGAATTGAATCATATATCATGAATCATGAAATGAATCATGAATCATGAATTGAGCCATAAATCATGAATCGAGAATTGAATCATGAATCATGAATCAAATCATGAATCATGATTTGAGTCATGAATCATGAAAGGAATCATGAATCATGAATCATGAAATGAATCATGAATCATGAATTGAATCATGAATCATGAATCATGAATTAAATCATGAATCATGAATCATGAATCATAAAATGAATTATGAAACATGAATCATGAATCATGAATCATGAATCATGAATCATGAATCATGAAATGAATCATGAATCATGAATCATGAAATGAATCATGAATCATGAATTGAATCATGAATCATGAATCATGAATCATGATTTGATTCATGATTCATGATTTATGATTCATGATTCAATTGATGATTCATGAATTGAATTATGAATCATGAATCGAATCATGAATCATAAAATGAATCATGAATCATGAATCATGAATTGAATTATGAAACATGAATCATGAATCATGAATCAAATCATGAATCATGAATCAAATCATGAATCATGAATCATGAATCATGAATCATGAATCATGAAATGAATCATGAATCATGAAATGAATCATGAATCATGAATTGAATCATGAATCATGAATCATCAATTGAATCATGAATCATGAATCATGAAATGAATCATGAATCATGAATTGAATCATGAATCATGAATCATGAATTAAATCATGAATCATGAATCATGAAATGAATCATGAATCATGAAATGAATCATGAATCTGAATAGAATCATGAATCATGAATCAAATCATGAATCATGAATCAAATCATGAATCATGAATCATGAATCATGAAATGAATCATGAATCATGAATTGAATCATGAATCATGATTTGATTCATGATTCATGATTTATGATTCATGATTCAATTGATGATTCATGAATTGAATTATGAATCATGAATCGAATCATGAATCATAAATTGAATCATGAATCATGAATCATGAATTTAATCATGAATCATGAATTGAATCATAAATCATGAATTGAATCATAAATCATGAATCATGAAATAAATCATGAATTGAATAATGAATCATGAATTGAATCATATATCATGAATCATGAAATGAATCATGAATCATGAATTGAGCCATAAATCATGAATCGAGAATTGAATCATGAATCATGAATCAAATCATGAATCATGAATTGAATCATGAATCATGAATCATGATTTGAATCATGAATCATGAAAGGAATCATGAATCATGAAATCAATCATGAATCATGAATTGAATCATGAATCATGAATCATGAATTAAATCATGAATCATGAATCATGAATCATGAAATGAATTATGAAACATGAATCATGAATCATGAATCATGAATCAAATCATGAATCATGAATCAAATCATGAATCATGAATCATGAATCATGAATCATGAATTATGAAATGAATCATGAATCATGAATCATGATTTGATTTATGATTCATGATTTATGATTCATGATTCAATTGATGATTCATGAATTTAATTATGAATCATGAATCGAATCATGAATCATAAAATGAATCATGAATCATGAATCATGAATTGAATTATGAAACATGAATCATGAATCAAATCATGAATCATGAATCATGAATCATGAATCATGAATCATGAATCATGAAATGAATCATGAATCATGAATCATGAAATGAATCATGAATCATGAATTGAATCATGAATCATCAATTGAATCATGAATCATGAATCATGAAATGAATCATGAATCATGAATTGAATCATGAATCATGAATCATGAATTAAATCATGAATCATGAATCAGGAATTAAATTTTGAATTGAATCATGAAACATGAAATGAATCATGAAATGAACCATGAATCATGAATTGAATCATGAATCATGAATCAAATCATGAATCATGAATTGAATCATGAATCGAATCATGAATCATGAAATGAATCATGAATCATGAATTTAATCATGAATCATAAATTTAATCATGAATCATGAATCATGAAATGAATCATGAATCATGAATCACAAATCATTAATTTAATCATGAATCATGAAATGAATCATGAATCATGAAATGAATCATGAATCATGAATTGAATCATGAATCATGAATCAAATCATGAATCATGAATCATGAAATGAATTATGAATGATGAATCATGAATCAAATCATGAATCATGAATCATGAATTTAATCATGTATCATGAATTGAAGCAATAATCATGAATCATGAATTGAATCATGAATCATGAATTATCAATTGTATCATGAATCATAAATCATGAATCATGAATCATGAATCAAATCATGAATCATGAATTGAATCATGAATCATGAATCATGAAATTAATCATGAATCATGAATCATCAATTGAATCATGAATCATGAAATGAATCATGAATCATGAATTGAATCATGAATCATGAATCATGAATTAAATCATGAATCATGATTCAGGAATTAAATTTTGAATTGAATCATGAATCATGAATTGAATCATGATTCATGAATCATGAATAAAATCATGAATCACTAATCATGAATTTAATCATGAATCATAAATCATGAATCATGAATTGAATCATGAATCAAATCATGAATCATGAAATGAATGATGAATCATGAAATGAATGATGAATCTGAATAGAATCATGAATCATGAATCAAATCTTGAATCATGAATTAAATCATGAATCATGAATCATGAAATGAATCATGAATCACGAATTGAATCATGAATCATGAATCATGAATCATGATTTGATTCATGATTCATGATTTATGATTCATGATTCAATTGATGATTCATGAATTGAATTATGAATCATGAATCGAATCATGAATCATCAATTGAATCATGAATCATGAATCATGAAATGAATCATGAATCATGAATCATGAATCATGAATCATGAATCATGATTATGAATTTAATCATGAATCATGAATTGAATCATAAATCATGAATTGAATCATAAATCATGAATCATGAAATAAATCATGAATTGAATAATGAATCATGAATTGAATCATATATCATGAATCATGAATTGAATCATGAATCATGAATTGAGCCATGAATCGAGAATTGAATCATGAATCATGAATCAAATCATGAATCATGAATTGATTCATGAATCATGAATCATGATTTGAATTATGAATCATGAAAGGAATCATGAATCATGAATCATGAAATGAATCATGAATCATGAATTGAATCATGAATCATGAATCATGAATTAAATCATGAATCATGAATCAGGAATTAAATTTTGAATTGAATCATGAATCATGAATTGAATCATGAAATGAATTATGAAACATGAATCATGAATCATGAATCATGAAATGAATTATGAAACATGAATCATGAATCATGAATCATGAATCAAATCATGAATCATGAATCAAATCATGAATCATGAATCATGAATCATGAATCATGAATCATGAATCATGAAATGAATCATGAATCATGAAATGAATCATGAATCATGAATTGAATCATGAATCATGAATCATGAATCATGATTTGATTCATGATTCATGATTTATGATTCATGATTCAATTGATGATTCATGAATTGAATTATGAATCATGAATCGAATCATGAATCATAAAATGAATCATGAATCATGAATCATGAATTGAATTATGAAACATGAATTATGAATCATGAATCATGAATCAAATCATGAGTCATGAATCAAATCATGAATCATGAATCATGAATCATGAATCATGAAATGAATCATGAATCATGAATCATAAATGAATCACTAATCATGAATTTAATCATGAATCATGAATCATGAATCATGAATTGAATCATGAATCAAATATGAATCATGAATCATGAAATGAATCATGAATCATGAAATGAATGATGAATCTGAATAGAATCATGAATCATGAATCAAATCATGAATCATGAATCAATCATGAATCATGAATCATGAAATGAATCATGAATCATGAATTGAATCATGAATCATGATTTGATTCATGATTCATGATTTATGATTCATGATTCAATTGATGATTCATGAATTGAATTATGAATCACTCATCGAATCATGAATCATCAATTGAATCATGAATCATGAATCATGAAATGAATCATGAATCATGAATCATGAATCATGAATTTAATCATGAATCATGAATTGAATCATAAATCATGAATTGAATCATAAATCATGAATCATGAAATAAATCATGAATTGAATAATGAATCATGAATTGAATCATATATCATGAATCATGAATTGAATCATGAATCATGAATTGAGCCATAAATCATGAATCGAGAATTGAATCATGAATCATGAATCAAATCATGAATCATGAATTGAATCATGAATCATGAATCATGATTTGAGTCATGAATCATGAAAGGAATCATGAATCATGAATCATGAAATGAATCATGAATCATGAATTGAATCATGAATCATGAATAAATCATGAATCATGAATCATGAATCATGAATCATAAAATGAATTATGAAACATGAATCATGAATCATGAATCAAATCATGAATCAAATCATGAATCATGAATAATGAATCATGAATCATGAATCATGAATCATGAATCATGAATCATGAAATGAATCATGAATCATGAATCATGAAATGAATCATGAATCATGAATTGAATCATGAATCATGAATCATGAATCATGATTTGATTCATGATTCATGATTTATGATTCATGATTCAATTGATGATTCATGAATTGAATTATGAATCATGAATCTAATCATGAATCATAAATGAATCATGAATCATGAATTGAATTATGAAACATGAATCATGAATCATGAATCATGAATCAAATCATGAATCATGAATCAAATCATGAATCATGAATCATGAATCATGAATCATGAATCATGAATCATGAAATGAATCATGAATCATGAATCAAATCATGAATCATGAATCATGAATCATGAATCATGAATCATGAATCATGAAATGAATCATGAATCATGAATTGAATCATGAATCATGAATCATGAATTAAATCATGAATCATGAATCAGGAATTAAATTTTGAATTGAATCATGAAACATGAATGAATCATGATTCAAATCATGAATCATGAATCATGAAATGAATCATGAATCATGAAATGAATGATGAATCTGAATAGAATCATGAATCATGAATCAAATCATGAATCATGAATCAAATCATGAATCATGAATCATGAATCATGAAATGAATCATGAATCATGAATTGAACCATGAATCATGAATCATGATTTGATTCATGATTCATGATTTATGATTCATGATTCAATTGATGATTCATGAATTGAATTATGAATCATGAATCGAATCATGAATCATCAATTGAATCATGAATCATGAATCATGAAATGAATCATGAATCATGAAATGAATCATGAATCATGAATCATGAATCATGAATCATGAATTTAATCATGAATCATGAATTGAATCATAAATCATGAATTGAATCATAAATCATGAATCATGAAATAAATCATGAATTGAATAATGAATCATGAATTAAATCATATATCATGAATCATGAAATTAATCATGAATCATAAATTGAGCCATAAATAATGAATCGAGAATTGAATCATGAATCATGAATCAATCATGAATCATGAATTGAATCATGAATCATGAATCATGATTTGATTCATGAATCATGAAAGGAATCATGAATCATGAATTGAATCATGAATCATGAATCATGAATTAAATCATGAATCATGAATCCATGAATCAATGAATCATGAAATGAATTATGAAACATGAATCATGAATCATGAATCATGAATCAAATCATGAATCATGAATCAAATCATGAATCATGAATCATGAATCATGAATCATGTATCATGAAATGAATCATGAATCATGAATTGAATCATGAATCATGAATCATGATTTGATTCATGATTCATGATTTATGATTCATGATTCAATTGATGATTCATGATTGAATTATGAATCATGAATCGAATCATGAATCATAAATGAATCATGAATCATGAATTGAATATGAAACATGAATCATGAATCATGAATCAAATCATGAATCAGGAATCATGAATCAGGAATCATGAATCATGAATTTAATCATGAATCATGAATTGAATCATAAATCATGATTGAATCATAAATCATGAATCATGAAATAAATCATGAATTGGAATAATGAATCATGAATTGAATCATATTATCATGAATCATGAAATGAATCATGAATCATGAATCTGAGCCATAAATCATGAATCGAGAATTGAATCATGAATCATGAATCAAATCATGAATCATGAATTGAATCATGAATCATGAATCATGATTTGAATCATGAATCATGAAAGGAATCATGAATCAGGAATCATGAAATCAATCATGAATCATGAATTGAATCATGAATCATGAATCATGAATTAAATCATGAATCATGAATCATGAATCATGAAATGAATTATGAAACATGAATCATGAATCATGAATCAAATCATGAATCATGAATCAAATCATGAATCATGAATCATGAATCATGAATCATGAAATGAATCATGAATCATGAATCATGAAATGAATCATGAATCATGAATTTAATCATGAATCATGAATCATGAATCATGAATCATGATTCATGATTTATGATTCATGATTCAATTGATGATTCATGAATTTAATTATGAATCATGAATCGAATCATGAATCATAAAATGAATCATGAATCATGAATCATGAATTGAATTATGAAACATGAATCATGAATCATGAATCAAATCATGAATCATGAATCATGAATCATGAATCATGAAATGAATCATGAATCATGAATCATGAAATGAATCATGAATCATGAATTGAATCATGAATCATCAATTGAATCATGAATCATGAATCATGAAATGAATCATGAATCATGAATTGAATCATGAATCATGAATCATGAATTAAATCATGAATCATGAATCATGAAATGAATCATGAATCATGAATCATGAAATGAATCATGAATCATGAATTGAATCATGAATCATCAATTGAATCATGAATCATGAATCATGAATGAATCATGAATCATGAATTGAATCATGAATCATGAATCATGAATTAAATCATGAATCATGAATCAGGAATTAAATTTGAATTGAATCATGAAACATGAAATGAATCATGAAATGAATCATGAATCATGAATTGAATCATGAATCATGATCAAATCATGAATCATAAATTGAATCATGAATCGAATCATGAATCATGAAATGAATCATGAATCATGAATTTAATCATGAATCATAAATTTAATCATGAATCATGAATCATGAAATGAATCATGAATCATGAATCACAAATCATTAATTTAATCATGAATCATGAAATGAATCATGAATCATGAAATGAATCATGAATCATGAATTGAATCATGAATCATGAATCAAATCATGAATCATGAATCATGAAATGAATTATGAATGATGAATCATGAATCAAATCATGAATCATGAATCATGATTTAATCATGTATCATGAATTGAAGCAATAATCATGAATCATGAATTGAATCATGAATCATGAATTATCAATTGTATCATGAATCATAAATCATGAATCATGAATCATGAATCAAATCATGAATCATGAATTGAATCATGAATCATGAATCATGAAATTAATCATGAATCATGAATCATCAATTGAATCATGAATCATGAATCATGAAATGAATCATGAATCATGAATTGAATCATGAATCATGAATCATGAATTAAATCATGAATCATGAATCAGGAATTAAATTTTGAATTGAATCATGAATCATGAATTGAATCATGATTCAGGAATCATGAATAAAATCATGAATCACTAATCATGAATTTAATCATGAATCATAAATCATGAATCATGAATTGAATCATGAATCAAATCATGAATCATGAATCATGAAATGAATCATGAATCATGAAATGAATGATGAATCTGAATAGAATCATGAATCATGAATCAAATCGTGAATCATGAATAAAATCATGAATCATGAATCATGAAATGAATCATGAATCACTTATTGAATCATGAATCATGAATCATGAATCATGATTTGATTCATGATTCATGATTTATGATTCATGATTCAATGATGATTCATGAATTGAATTATGAATCATGAATCGAATCATGAATCATAAATGAATCATGAATCATGAATTGAATTATGAAACATGAATCATGAATCATGAATCAAATCATGAATCAGGAATCATGAATCAGGAATCATGAATCATGAATTTAATCATGAATCATGAATTGAATCATAAATCATGAATTGAATCATAAATCATGAATCATGAAATAAATCATGAATTGAATAATGAATCATGAATTGAATCATATATCATGAATCATGAAATGAATCATGAATCATGAATTGAGCCATAAATCATGAATCGAGAATTGAATCATGAATCATGAATCAAATCATGAATCATGAATTGAATCATGAATCATGAATCATGATTTGAATCATGAATCATGAAAGGAATCATGAATCATGAATCATGAAATCAATCATGAATCATGAATTGAATCATGAATCATGAATCATGAATTAAATCATGAATCATGAATCATGAATCATGAAATGAATTATGAAACATGAATCATGAATCATGAATCAAATCATGAATCATGAATCAAATCATGAATCATGAATCATGAATCAGAATCATGAAATGAATCATGAATCATGAATCATGAAATGAATCATGAATCATGAATTTAATCATGAATCATGAATCATGAATCATGATTCATGATTATGATTCATGATTCAATTGATGATTCATGAATTTAATTATGAATCATGAATCGAATCATGAATCATAAAATGAATCATGAATCATGAATCATGAATATGAATTATGAAACATGAATCATGAATCATGAATCAAATCATGAATCATGAATCATGAATCATGAATCATGAAATGAATCATGAATCATGAATCATGAAATGAATCATGAATCATGAATTGAATCATGAATCATCAATTGAATCATGAATCATGAATCATGAAATGAATCATGAATCATGAATTGAATCATGAATCATGAATCATGAATTAAATCATGAATACATGAATCAGGAATTAAATTTTGAATTGAATCATGAAACATTGAAATGAATCATGAAATGAATCATGAAATCATGAATTGAATCATGAATCATGAATCAAATCATGAATCATAAATTGAATCATGAATCGAATCATGAATCATGAAATGAATCATGAATCATGAATTTAATCATGAATCATAAATTTAATCATGAATCATGAATCATGAAATGAATCATGAATCATGAAATGAATCATGAATCATGATGATTGAATCATGAATCATGAATCAAATCATGAATCATGAATCATGAAATGAATTATGAATGATGAATCATGAATCAAATCATGAATCATGAATCATGAATTTAATCATGTATCATGAATTGAAGCAATAATCATGAATCATGAATTGAATCATGAATCATGAATTATCAATTGTATCATGAATCATAAATCATGAATCATGAATCATGAATCAAATCATGAATCATGAATTGAATCATGAATCATGAATCATGAAATTAATCATGAATCATGAATCATCAATTGAATCATGAATCATGAATCATGAAATGAATCATGAATCATGAATTGAATCATGAATCATGAATCATGAATTAAATCATGAATCATGAATCAGAATTAAATTTTGAATTGAATCATGAATCATGAATGAATCATGATTCAGGAATCATGAATAAAATCATGAATCACTAATCATGAATTTAATCATGAATCATAAATCATGAATCATGAATTGAATCATGAATCAAATCATGAATCATGAATCATGAAATGAATCATGAATCATGAAATGAATGATGAATCTGAATAGAATCATGAATCATGAATCAAAATCTTGAATCATGAATCAAATCATGAATCAATGAATCATGAAATGAATCATGAATCACTTATTGAATCATGAATCATGAATCATGAATCATGATTTGATTCATGATTCATGATTTATGATTCATGATTCAATTGATGATTCATGAATTGAATTATGAATCATGAATCGAATCATGAATCATCAATTGAATCATGAATCCTGAATCATGAATGAATCATGAATCATGAATCATGAATCATGAATTATGAATTTAATCATGAATCATGAATTGAATCATATATCATGAATTGAATCAAAATCATGAATCATGAAATAAATCATGAATTGAATAATGAATCATGAATTGAATCATATATCATGAATCATGAATTGAATCATGAATCATGAATTGAGCCATGAATCGAGAATTGAATCATGAATCATGAATCAAATCATGAATCATGAATTGATTCATGAATCATGAATCATGATTTGAATTATGAATCATGAAAGGAATCATGAATCATGAATCATAAATGAATCATGAATCATGAATTGAATCATGAATCATGAATCATGAATTAAATCATGAATCATGAATCAGGAATTAAATTTTGAATTGAATCATGAATCATGAATTGAATCATGAAATGAATTATGAAACATGAATCATGAATCATGAATCATGAAATGAATTATGAAACATGAATCATGAATCATGAATCACTGAATCAAATCATGAATCATGAATCAAATCATGAATCATGAATCATGAATCATGAATCATGAATCCTGAAATGAATCATGAACATGAATCATGAAATGAATCATGAATCATGAATTGAATCATGAATCATGAATCATGAATCATGATTTGATTCATGATCATGATTTATGATTCATGATTCAATTGATGATTCATGAATTGAATTATGAATCATGAATCGAATCATGAATCATAAAATGAATCATGAATCATGAATCATGAATTGAATTATGAAACATGAATTATGAATCATGAATCATGAATCAAATCATGAGTCATGAATCAAATCATGAATCATGAATCATGAATCATGAATCATGAAATGAATCCTGATCATGAATCATGAAATGAATCATGAATCATGAATTGAATCATGAATCATGAAATCAATCAATTGAATCATGAATCATGAATCCTGAACTTGAATCATGAATCATGAATCATGAAAGGAATCATGAATCATGAATCATAGAATTGAATCATGAATCATGAATCATGAATAAATCATGAATCATGAATCATGAATCATGAATCATGAAATGAATTATGAAACATGAATCATGAATCATGAATCATGAATCAAATCATGAATCATGAATCAAATCATGAATCATGAATCATGAATCATGAATCATGTATCATGAAATGAATCATGAATCCTGAATTGAATCATGAATCATGAATCATGATTTGATTCATGATTCAAGATTTATGATTCATGATTCAATTGATGATTCATGAATTGAATTATGAATCATGAATCGAATCATGAATCATAAAATGAATCATGAATCATGAATTGAATTATGAAACATGAATCATGAATCATGAATCATGAATCAAATCCATGAATCAGGAATCATGAATCAGGAATCATGAATCATGAATCATGAATCATGAATCATGAATTTAATCATGAATCATGAATTGAATCATAAATCATGAATTGAATCATAAATCATGAATCATGAAATAAATCATGAATTGAATAATGAATCATGAATTGAATCATATATCATGAATCATGAAATGAATCATGAATCATGAATTGAGCCATAAATCATGAATCGAGAATTGAATCATGAATCATGAATCAAATCATGAATCATGAATTGAATCATGAATCATGAATCATGATTTGAATCATGAATCATGAAAGGAATCATGATCATGAATCATGAAATCAATCATGAATCAAGAATTGAATCATGAATCATGAATCATGAATTAAATCATGAATCATGAATCATGAATCATGAATGAATTATGAAACATGAAATCATGAATCATGAATCAAATCATGAATCATGAATCAAATCATGATCATGAATCATGAATCATGAATCATGAAATGATCATGAATCATGAATCATGAAATGAATCATGAATCATGAATTTAATCATGAATCATGAATCATGAAATCATGATTGATTCATGATTCATGATTTATGATTCATGATTCAATGATGATTCATGAATTTAATTATGAATCTGAATCGAATCATGAATCATAAAATGAATCATGAATCATGAATCATGAATTGAATTATGAAACATGAATCATGAATCATGAATCAAATCATGAATCATGAATCATGAATCATGAATCATGAAATGAATCATGAATCATGAATCATGAAATGAATCATGAATCATGAATTGAATCATGAATCATCAATTGAATCATAAATCATGAATCATGAAATGAATCATGAATCATGAATTGAATCATGAATCATGAATCATGAATTAAATCATGAATCATGAATCAGGAATTAAATTTTGAATTGAATCATGAAACATGAATGAATCATGAAATGAATCATGAATCATGAATTGAATCATGAATCATGAATCAAATCATGAATCATAAAAATGAATCATGAATCGAATCATGAATCATGAAATGAATCATGAATCATGAATTTAATCATGAATCATAAATTTAATCATGAATCATGAATCATGAAATGAATCATGAATCATGAATCACAAATCATTAATTTAATCATGAATCATGAAATGAATCATGAATCATGAAATGAATCATGAATCATGAATTGAATCATGCATCATGAATCAAATCATGAATCATGAATCATGAAAGAATTATGAATGATGAATCATGAATCAAATCATGAATCATGAATCATGAATTTAATCATGTATCATGAATTGAAGCAATAATCATGAATCATGAATTGAATCATGAATCATGAATTATCAATCTGTATCATGAATCATAAATCATGAATCATGAATCATGAATCAAATCATGAATCATGAATTGAATCATGAATCATGAATCATGAAATTAATCATGATCATGAATCTTCAATTGAATCATGAATCATGAATCATGAAATGAATCATGAATCATGAATTGAATCATGAATCATGAATCATGAATTAAATCATGAATCATGAATCAGGAATTAAATTTTGAATTGAATCATGAATCATGAATTGAATCATGATTCAGGAATCATGAATAAAATCATGAATCACTAATCATGAATTTAATCATGAATCATAAATCATGAATCATGAATTGAATCATGAATCAAATCATGAATCATGAATCATGAAATGAATCATGAATCATGAAATGAATGATGAATCTGAATAGAATCATGAATCATGAATCAAATCGTGAATCATGAATCAAATCATGAATCATGAATCATGAAATGAATCATGAATCACTTATTGAATCATGAATCATGAATCATGAATCATGATTTGATTCATGATTCATGATTTATGATTCATGATTCAATTGATGATTCATGAATTGAATTATGAATCATGAATCGAATCATGAATCATCAATTGAATCATGAATCATGAATCATGAAATAATCATGAATCATGAATCATGAATCATGAATCATGAATTATGAATTTAATCATGAATCATGAATTGAATCATAAATCTTGAATTGAATCATAAATCATGAATCACTGAAATAAATCATGAATTGAATAATGAATCATGAATTGAATCATATATCATGAATCATGAATTGAATCATGAATCATGAATTGAGCCATGAATCGAGAATTGAATCATGAATCATGAATCAAATCATGAATCATGAATTGATTCATGAATCATGAATCATGATTTGAATTATGAATCATGAAAGGAATCATGAATCATGAATCATAAAATGAATCATGAATCATGAATTGAATCATGAATCATGAATCATGAATTAAATCATGAATCATGAATTGAATCATGAATCATGAATCATGAATTAAATCATGAATCAGGAATTAAATTTTGAATTGAATCATGAAACATGAAATGAATCATGAAATGAATCATGAATCATCAATTGAATCATGAATCATGAATCATGAAATGAATCATGAATCATGAATTGAATCATGAATCATGAATCATGAATTAAATCATGAATCATGAATCAGGAATTAAATTTTGAATTGAATCATGAATCATGAATTGAATCATGATTCAGGAATCATGAATAAAATCATGAATCACTAATCATGAATTTAATCATGAATCATAAATCATGAATCATGAATTGAATCATGAATCAAATCATGAATCATGAATCATGAATGAATCATGAATCATGAAATGAATGATGAATCTGAATAGAATCATGAATCATGAATCAAATCGTGAATCATGAATCAAATCATGAATCATGAATCATGAAATGAATCATGAATCACTTATTGAATCATGAATCATGAATCATGAATCATGATTGATTCATGATTCATGATTTATGATTCATGATTCAATTGTTGATTCATGAATTGAATTATGAATCATGAATCGAATCATGAATCATCAATTGAATCATGAATCATGAATCATGAATAAATCATGAATCATGAATCCATGAATCATGAATCATGAATTATGAATTTAATCATGAATCATGAATTGAATCATAAATCTTGAATTGAATCATAAATCATGAATCATGAAATAAATCATGATTGAATAATGAATCATGAATTGAATCATATATCATGAATCATGAATTGAATCATGAATCATGAATTGAGCATGAATCGAGAATTGAATCATGAATCATGAATCAAATCATGAATCATGAATTGATTCATGAATCATGAATCATGATTTGAATTATGAATCATGAAAGGAATCATGAATCATGAATCATAAAATGAATCATGAATCATGAATTGAATCATGAATCATGAATCATGAATTAAATCATGAATCATGAATTGAATCATGAATCATGAATCATGAATATAAATCATGAATCAGGAATTAAATTTTGAATTGAATCATGAAACATGAAATGAATCATGAAATGAATCATGAATCATGAATTGAATCATGAATCATGAATCAAATCATGAATCATAAATTGAATCATGAATCGAATCATGAATCATGAAATGAATCATGAATCATGAATTTAAACATGAATCATAAATTTAATCATGAATCATGAATCATGAATGAATCATGAATCATGAATCACAAATCATAATTTAATCATGAATCATGAAATGAATCATGAATCATGAAATGAATCATGAATCATGAATGAATCATGAATCATGAATCAAATCATGAATCATGAAATCATGACAATGAATCAATGAATTTCGATTCATGATTCATGATTCAATTCATGATTCATGATTCATTTCATATTCATGATTCATTCATGATTCATGATTAAATTAATGATTTGTGATTCATGATTCATGATTCATTTCATGATTCATGATTCATGATTAAATTTATGATTCATGTTTAAATTCATGATTCATGATTCATTTCATGATTCATGATTCGATTCATGATTCAATTTATGATTCATGATTTGATTCATGATTCATGATTCAATTCATGATTCATGATTCATTTCATGATTCATTTCATGTTTCATGATTCAATTCAAAATTTAATTCCCTGATTCATGATTTAATTCATGATTCATGATTCATGATTCAATTCATGATTCATGATTTAATTCATGATTCATGATTCATGATTCAATTCATGATTCATGATTCATTTTATGATTCATGATTCATGATTCCTTTCTGATTCATAATTCAAATCATGATTCATGATTCATGAATCAATTCATGATTCATGATTTGATTCATGATTCATGATTCAATTCTCGATTCATGGCTCAATTCATGATTCATGATTCAATTCATGATTCATGATATATGATTCAATTCATGATTCATTATTCAATTCAATGATTTATTTCATGATTCATGATTTATGATTCAATTCAAGATTTATGATTCAATTCATGATTCATGATTAAATTCATAATTCATGATTCATGATTCATGATCATGATTCATGATTTAATTTCATGATTCATGATTCATGATTCAATTGATGATTCATGATTCGATTCATGATTCATAATTCAATTCATGAATCATCAATTGAATCATGAATCATAAATCATGAATCATGAATCAAATCATGATTCATGATTCATGATTCATGATTCAATAAGTGATTCATGATTCATTTCATGATTCATGATTCATGATTTGATTCATGATTCACGATTTGATTCATGATTCATGATTCTATTCAGATTCATCATTCATTTCATGATTCATGATTCATTTCATGATTCATGATTCATGATTTGTTTCATGATTCAATTCATGATTCATGATTTATGATTCATGATTAAATTCATGATTAGTGATTCATGATTTTATTCATGATTCCTGAATCATGATTCAATTCATGATTCATGATTCAATTCAAAATTTAATTCCTGATTCATGATTCATGATTTAATTCATGATTCATGATTCAATGATTCAATTCATGATTCATGATTCATTTCATGATTCATGATTCATGATTCAATTGATGATTCATGATTCATTTCATGATCATTTCATGTTTCATGATTCAATTCAAAATTTAATTCCTGATTCATGATTTAATTCATGATTCATGATTCATGATTCAATTCATGATTCATGATTTAATTCCATGATTCATGATTCATGATTCAATTCATGATTCATGATTCATTTTATGATTCATGATTCATGATTCCTTTCATGATTCATAATTCAAATCATGATTCATGATTCATGAATCAATTCATGATTCATGATTTTGATTCATGATTCATGATTCAATTCTCGATTCATGGCTCAATTCATGATTCATGATTCAATTCATGATTCATGATATATGATTCAATTCATGATTCATTATTCAATTCATGATTTACTTTCATGATTCATGATTTATGATTCAATTCAAGATTTATGATTCAATTCATGATTCATGATTAAATTCATAATTCATGATTCATGATCATGATTCATGATTCATGATTTATTTCATGATTCATGATTCATGATTCAATTGAATGTTCATGATTCGATTCATGATTCATAATTCAATTCATGAATCATCAATTGAATCATGAATCATAAATCATGAATCATGAATCAAATCATGATTCATGATTCATGATCATGATTCAATAAGTGATTCATGATTCATTTCATGATTCATGATTCATGATTTGATTCATGATTCACGATTTGATTCATGATTCATGATTCTATTCAGATTCATCATTCATTTCATGATTCATGATTCATTTCATGATTCATGATTCATGATTTGATTCATGATTCAATTCATGAATTCATGATTTATGATTCATGATTAAATTCCATGATTAGTGATTCATGATTTTATCATGATTCCTGAATCATGATTCAATTCATGATTCATGATTCAATACAAAATTTAATTCCTGATTCATGATTCATGATTTAATTCATGATTCATGATTCATGATTCAATTCATGATTCATGATTCATTTCATGATTCATGATTCATGATTCAATTGATGATTCATGATTCATGATTAATTTCATGATTCATGATTCATGATTCAATTCATGATTCATGATTTGATTCATGATTCATGATTCATGATTTATGATTCATGATACAATTGATAATTCATGATTCATGATTCAATTCATGATTCATGATTATTGCTTCAATTCATGATACATGATTAAATTCATGATTCATGATTCATGATTTGATTCATGATTCATCATTCAATTCATTTCATGATTCATGATTCATGATTTGATTCATGATTCATGATTCAATTCATGATTCATGATTCTTTTCATGATTCATGATTCATTCATGATTCATGATTAAATTAATGATTTGTGATTCATGATTCATGATTCATTTCATGATTCATTGATTCATGATAAATTTATGATTCATGATTAAATTCATGATTCATGATTCATTCATGATTCATGATTCGATTCATGATTCAATTTATGATTCATGATTTGATTCATGATTCATGATTCAATTCATGATTCATGATTCATTTCATGATTCATTTCATGTTCATGATTCATTCAAATTTAATTCCTGATTCATGATTCATGATTTAATTCATGATTCATGATTCATGATTCAATTTCATGATTCATGATCATTTATGATTCATGATTATGATTCAATTGATGATTCATGATTCAATTCATGATTCATGATTCATTTCATGATTCATGATTCATGATTCATTTCATGATTCATGATTCATGATTCATGATTCATGATTTGATTCATGATCATGATTCATGTTTCATAATTCAATTCATGATTCATGATTCATGATTCATTTTATGATTCATGATTCGATTCATGATTCATAATTAAATTCATGAATCATCAATGAATCATGAATCATAAATCATGAATCATGAATCAAATCATGATTCATGATTCATGATTCATGATTAAATTCATGATTCATGATTCATTTCATGATTCATGATTCATGATTCATTTCATGATTCATGATTCATGATTCATGATTCATGATTTGATTCATGATTCATGATTTGATTCATGATTCATGATTCATGTTTCATAATTCATTTCATGATTCATGATTCATGATTCATGATTTAATTCATGATTCATGATTCCATGATTCAATTCTTGATTCATGATTGATTTCATGATTCATGATTCATGATTCCTTTCATGATTCATGATTCAAATCATGATTCATGATCATGATTCAATTCATGATTCATGATTTGATTCATGATTCATGATTCAATTCTCGATTCATGATTTATGGCTCAATTCATGATTCATGATTCATTTCATGATTCATGATATATGATTCAATTCATGATTCATTATTCAATTCATGATTTATTTCATGATTCATGATTTATGATTCAATTCATGATTTTGATTCAATTCATGATTCATGATTAAATTCATGATTCATGATTCATGATTCATGATTCATGATTCCTGATTCATGATTCCTGATCATGATTTGATTCATGATTCATGATTCATGATTCATGTTTCATAATCAATTCATGATTCATGATTCATTTTATGATTCATGATTCGATTCATGATTCATAATTCAATTCATGAATCATCAATTGAATCATGAATCATAAATCATGAATCATGAATCAAATCATGATTCATGATTCATGATTCAATTCATGATTCATGATTCATTTCATGATACATGATTCATGATTCATGATTCATGATTCATGATTTGATTCATGATTCATGATTTGATCATGATTCATGATTCATGATTCATGTTTCATAATTCATTTCATGATTCATGATTCATGATTCATGATTCATGATTTAATTCATGATTCATGATTCATGATTCAATTCATGATTCATGATTCATGATTCCTTTCATGATTCATGATTCATGATTCAATTCATGATTCATGATTCATGATTCAATTGATGATTCATGATTCATGATTCAATTCATGATTCATGATTCATTTCATGATTCATGATTCATGATTCAATTTCATGATTCATGATTCATGATTCATGATTCATGATTTGATTCATGACTCATGATTTGATTCATGATTCATGATCATAATTCATGTTTCATAATTCAATTCATGATTCATGATTCATGATTCATTTTATGATTCATGATTCGATTCATGATTCATAATTCAATTCATGAATCATCAATTGAATCATGAATCATAAATCATGAATCATGAATCAAATCATGATTCATGATTCATGATTCATGATTCAATCATGATTCATGATATTTCATGATTCATGATTCATGATTCATTTCATGATTCATGATTCATGATTCATGATTCATGATTCATGATTTGATTCATGATTCATAGATTTGATTCATGATTCATGATTCATGATTCATGTTTCATAATTCATTTCATGATTCATGATCATGATTCATGTTTCATAATTCATTTCATGATTCAATTCATGATTCATGATTCAATTCAAAATTTAATTCCTGATTCATGATTACATGATTTAATTCATGATTCATGATTCATGATTCAATTCATGATTCATGATTCATTTTATGATTCATGATTCATGATTCCTTTCATGATTCATAATTCAAATCATGATTCATGATTCATGAATCAATTCATGATTCATGATTTGATTCATGATTCATGATTCAATTCTCGATTCATGGCTCAATTCATGATTCATGATTCAATTCATGATTCATGATATATGATTCAATTCATGATTCATTATTCAATTCATGATTATTTCATGATTCATGATTTATGATTCAATTCATGATTTATGATTCAATTCATGATTCATGATTAAATTCATAATTCATGATCATGATTCATGATTCATGATTCATTCATGATTCATGATTCATGATTCAATTGATGATTCATGATTCGATTCATGATTCATAATTCAATTCATGAATCATCAATTGAATCATGAATCATAAATCATGAATCATGAATCAAATCATGATTCATGATTCATGATTCATGATTCAATAAGTGATTCATGATTCATTTCATGATTCATGATTCATGATTTGATTCATGATTCACGATTTGATTCATGATTCATGATTCTATTCAGATTCATCATTCATTCATGATTCATGATTCATTTCATGATTCATGATTCATGATTTGATTCATGATTCAATTCATGATTCATGATTTATGATTCATGATTAAATTCATGATTAGTGATTCATGATTTTTATTCATGATTCCTGAATCATGATTCAATTCATGATTCATGATTCAATTCAAAATTTAATTCCTGATTCATGATTCATGATTTAATTCATGATTCATGATTCATGATTCAATCATGATTCATGATTCATTTCATGATTCATGATTCATGATTCAATTGATGATTCATGATTCATGATTAATTTCATGATTCATGATTCATGATTCAATTCATGATCATGATTTGATTCATGATTCATGATTCATGAATTTATGATTCATGATACAATTGATAATTCATGATTCATGATTCAATTCATGATTCATGATTATTGCTTCAATTCATGATACATGATTAAATTCATGATTCATGATTCATGATTTGATTCATGATTATCATTCAAATTTCATTTCATGATTCATGATCATGATTTGATTCATGATTCATGATTCAATTCATGATTCATGATCATTTCATGATTCATGATTCATTTCATGATTCATGATTCATGATTAAATTTATGATTCATGATTAAATTCATGATTCATGATTCATTTCATGATCATGATTCGATCATGATTCAATTTATGATTCATGATTTGATTCATGATTCATGATTCAATTCATGATTCATGATTCATTTCATGATTCATTTCATGTTTCATGATTCAATTCAAAATTTAATTCCTGATTCATGATTCATGATTTAATTCATGATTCATGATTCATGATTCAATTCAATGATTCATGATTCATTTCATGATTCATGATCATGATTCAATTGATGATTCATGATTCAATTCATGATTCATGATTCATTTCATGATTCATGATTCATGATTCATTTCATGATTCATGATTCTGATTCATGATTCATGATTTGATTCATGATTCATGATTCATGTTTCATAATTCAATTCATGATTCATGATTCATGATTCATTTTATGATTCATGATTCGATTCATGATTCATAATTAAATTCATGAATCATCAATTGAATCATGAATCATAAATCATGAATCATGATTCATGATTCATGATTCATGATTAAATTCATGATTCATGATTCATTTCATGATTCATGATTCATGATTCATTTCATGATTCATGATTCATGATTCATGATTCATGAATTTGATTCATGATTCATGATTTGATTCATGATTCATGATTCATGTTTCACTAATTCATTTCATGATTCATGATTCATGATTCATGATTTAATTCATGATTCATGATTCATGATTCAATTCATGATTCATGATTGATTTCATGATTCATGATTCATGATTCCTTTCATGATTCTGATTCAAATCATGATTCATGATTCATGATTCAATTCATGATTCATGATTTGATTCATGATTCATGATTCAATTCTCGATTCATGATTTATGGCTCAATCATGATTCATGATTCATTTCATGATTCATGATATATGATTCAATTCATGATTCATTATTCAATCATGATTTATTTCATGATTCATGATTTATGATTCAATTCATGATTTATGATTCAATTCATGATTCATGATTAAATTCATGATTCATGATTCCTGATTCATGATTCCTGATTCATGATTTGATTCATGATTCATGATTCATGTTTCATAATTCAATTCATGATTCATGATTCATTTTATGATTCATGATTCGATTCATGATTCATAATTCAATTCATGAATCATCAATTGAATCATGAATCATAAATCATGAATCATGAATCAAATCATGATTCATGATTCATGATTCATGATTCAATAAGTGATTCATGATTCATTTCATGATTCATGATTCATGATTTTATCATGATTCACGATTTGATTCATGATTCATGATTCTATCAGATTCATCATTCATTTCATGATTCATGATTCATTTTCATGATTCATGATTCATGATTTGATTCATGATTCAATTCATGATTCATGATTTATGATTCATGATTAAATTCATGATTAGTGATTCATGAATTTTATCATGATTCCTGAATCATGATTCAATTCATGATTCATGATTCAATTCAAAATTTAATTCCTGATTCATGATTCATGATTTAATTCATGATTCATGATTCATGATTCAATTCATGATTCATGATTCATTTCATGATTCATGATTCATGATTCAATTGATTGATTCATGATTCATGATTAATTTCATGATTCATGATTCATGATTCAATTCATGATTCATGATTTGATTCATGATTCATGATTCATGATTTATGATTCATGATACAATTGATAATTCATGATCATGATTCAATTCATGATTCATGATTATTGCTTCAATTCATGATACATGATTAAATTCATGATTCATGATTCATGATTTGATTCATGATTCATCATTCATAATTCATTTCATGATTCATGATTCATGATTTGATTCATGATTCATGATTCAATTCATGATTCATGATTCATTTCATGATTCATGATTCATTTCATGATTCATGATTAAATTAATGATTTGTGATTCATGATTCATGATTCATTTCATGATTCATGATTCATGATTAAATTTATGATTCATGATTAAATTCATGATTCATGATTCATTCATGATTCATGATTCGATTCATGATTCAATTTATGATTCATGTTTTGATTCATGATTCATGATTCAATTCATGATTCATGATTCATTTCATGATTCATTTCATGTTTCATGATTCAATTCAAATTTAATTCCTGATTCATGATTCATGATTTAATTCATGATTCATGATTCATGATTCAATTCATGATTCATGATTCATTTCATGATTCATGATTCATGATTCAATTGATGATTCATGATTCAATTCATGATTCATGATTCATTTCATGATTCATGATTCATGATTCATTTCATGATTCATGATTCATGATTTAATTCATGATTCATGATTCATGATTCAATTCATGATTCATGATTCATTTCATGATTCATGATTCATGATTCAATTGATGATTCATGATTCAATTCATGATTCATGATTCATTTCATGATTCATGATTCATGATTCATTTCATGATTCATGATCATGATTCATGATTCATGATTTGATTCATGATTCATGATTCATGTTTCATAATTCAATTCATGATTCATGATTCATGATTCATTTTATGATTCATGATTCGATTCATGATTCATAATTAAATTCATGAATCATCAATTGAATACATGAATCATAAATCATGAATAATGATCATGATTCATGATTCATGATTCATGATTAAATTCATGATTCATGATTCATTTCATGATTCATGATTCATGATTCATTTCATGATTCATGATTCATGATTCATTGATTCATGATTCTGATTTCATGATTCATGATTTGATTCATGATTCATGATTCATGTTTCATAATTCATTTCATGATTCATGATTCATGATTCATGATTTAATTCATGATTCATGATTCATGATTCAATTCATGATTCATGATTGATTTCATGATTCCTGATCATGATTCCTTCATGATTCATGATTCAAATCATGATTCATGATTCATGATTCAATTCATGATTCATGATTTGATTCATGATTCATGATTCAATTCTCGATTCATGATTTATGGCTCAATCATGATTCATGATTCATTTCATGATTCATGATATATGATTCAATTCATGATTCATTATTCAATTCATGATTTATTTCATGATTCATGATTATGATTCAATTCATGATTTATGATTCAATTCATGATTCATGATTAAATTCATGATTCATGATTCCTGATCATGATTCCTGATTCATGATTTGATTCATGATTCATGATTCATGTTTCATAATTCAATCATGATTCATGATTCATTTTATGATTCATGATTCGATTCATGATTCATAATTCAATTCATGAATCATCAATTGAATCATGAATCATAAATCATGAATCATGAATCAAATCATGATTCATGATTCATGATTCAATTCATGATTCATGATTCATTTCATGATACATGATTCATGATTCATGATTCATGATTCATGATTTGATTCATGATTCATGATTTGATTCATGATTCATGATTCATGATTCATGTTTCATAATTCATTTCATGATTCATGATTCATGATTCATGATTCATGATTTAATTACTGATTCATGATTCATGATTCAATTCATGATTCATGATTCCTTTCAATGATTCATGAATCAAATCATGATTCATGATTCATGATTCAATTCATGATTCATGATTTGATTCATGATTCATGATTCAATTCTCGATTCATTATTTATGGCTCAATTATGATTCATGATCATTCATGATTCATGATATATGATTTAATTCATGATTCATTATTCAATTCATGATTTATTTCATGATTCATGATTTATGATTCAATTCATGATTTATGATTCAATTCATGATTCATGATTAAATTCATGATTCATGATTCATGATTCATGATTCATGATTCATTTCATGATTTCATGATTCATTTCATGATTCATGATTCATGATTCAATTGATGATTCATGATTCGATTCATGATCATAATTCAATTCATGAATCATCAATTGAATCATGAATCATAAATCATGAAATCATGAATCAAATCATGATTCATGATTCATGGTTCAATTCATGATTCATGATTCATTTCATGATACATGATTCATGATTCATGATTTGATTCATGATTCATGATTTGATTCATGATTCATGATTCTATTCAGATTCATCATTCATTTCATGATTCATGATTCATTTCATGATCATGATTCATGATTTGAATCATGATTCAATTCATGTTTCATGATTCAATTCAAAATTAATTCCTGATTCATGATTCATGATTTAATTCATGATTCATGATTCATGATTCAATCATGATTCATGATTCATTTCATGATTCATGATTCATGATTCATGATTCATGATTCATGATTCATGATTTGATTCATGATTCATGATTCATTTCATGATTCATGATTCATGATTCATGATTCATGATTCATGATTCATGATTTGATTCATGATTCATGATTTGATTCATGATTCATGATTCATGATTCATGTTTCATAATTCAATTCATGATTCATGATTCATTTTATGATTCATGATTAGATTCATGATTCATAATTCAATTCATGAATCATCAATTGAATCATGAATCATAAATCATGAATCATGAATCAAATCATGATTCATGATTCATGATTCATGATTCAATTCATGATTCATGATTCATTTCATGATTCATGATTCATGATTCATTTCATGATTCATGATTCATGATTCATGATTCATGATTCATGATTCATTATTCATGATTCATGATTTGATTCATGATTTGATTCATGATTCATGATTCATGTTTCATAATTCTTTTATGATTCACTGATTCATGATCATGATTCATGATTTTAATTCATGATTCATGATTCAATTCATGATTCATGATTCATTTCATGATTCATGATTCATGATTCCTTTCATGATTCATGACTCAAATCATGATTCATGATCATGATTCAATTCATGATTCATGATTTGATTCATGATTCATGATTCAATTCTCGATTCATGATTTATGGCTCAATTCATGATTCATGATTCAATCATGATTCATGATATATGATTCAATTCATGATTCATTATTCAATTCATGATTTATTTCATGATCATGATTTATGATTCAATTCATGATTTATGATTCAATTCATGATCATGATTAAATTCATGATTCATGATCATGATTCATGATTCATTTCATGATTCATGATTCATGATTCAATTGATGATTCAGATTCGATGAGTGATTCATAATTCAATCATGAATCATCAATTGAATCATGAATCATAAATCATGAATCATGAATCAAATCATGATTCATGATTCAATTCATGATTCATGATTCATTTCATGATTCATGATTCATGATTTGATTCATGATTCATGATTTGATTCATGATTCATGATTCTATTCAGATTCATCATTCATTTTCATGATTCATGATTCATTTCATGATTCATGATCATAATTTGATTCATGATTCAATTCATGATTCATGATTCATGATTCATGATTAAATTCATGATTAGTGATTCATTTTATGATTCATGATTCATGATTCATTTCATGATTCATGATTCATGATTCATGATTCATGATTTGATTCATGACTCATGATTTGATTCATGATTCATGATTCATAATTCATGTTTCATAATTCAATTCATGATTCATGATTCATGATTCATTTTATGAATCATGATTCGATTCATGATTCATAATTCAATTCATGAATCATCAATTGAATCATGAATCATAAATCATGAATCATGAATCAAATCATGATTCATGATTCATGATTCATGATTCAATTCATGATTCATGATTCATTCATGATTCATGATTCATTTCATGATTCATGATTCATGATTCATGATTCATGATTCATGATTCATGATTTCGATTCATGATTCATGATTTGATTCATGATTCATGATTCATGATTCATGTTTCATAATTCATTTCATGATTCATGATTCATGATTCATGTTCATAATTCATTTCATGATTCAATTCATGATTCATGATTCAATTCAAATTTAATTCCTGATTCATGATTCATGATTTAATTCATGATTCATGATTCATGATTCAATTCATGATTCATGATTCATTTCATGATTCATGATTCATGATTCCTTTCATGACTCATAATTCAAATCATGATTCATGATTCATGAATCAATTCATGATCATGATTTGATTCATGATTCATGATTCAATTCTCGATTCATGGCTCAATTCATGATTCATGATTCAATTCATGATTCATGATATATGATTCAATTCATGATTCATTATTCAATTTCATGATTTATTTCATGATTCATGATTTATGATTCAATTCATGATTTATGATTCAATTCATGATTCATGATTAAATTCATAATTCATGATTCATGATTCATGATTCATGATCATGAATTCATGATTCATTTCATGATTCATGATTCATGATTCAATTGATGATTCATGATTCGATTCAATGATTCATATTCAATTCATGAATCATCAATTGAATCATGAATCATAAATCATGAATCATGAATCAAATCATGATTCATGATTCATGATTCATGATTCAATTCGTGATTCATGATTCATTTCATGATCATGATTCATGATTTAATTCATGATTCAAGATTTGATTCATGATTCATGATTCTATTCAGATTCATCATTCATTTCATGATTCATCATTCATTTCATGATTCATGATTTGATTCATGATTCAATTCATGATTCATGATTTATGATTCATGATTAAATTCATGATTAGTGATTCATGATTTTATTCATGATTCATGAATCATGATTCAATTCATGATTCATGATTCAATTCAAATTTAATTCCTGAATCATGATTCATGATTTAATTCATGATTCATGATTCATGATTCAATTCATGATTCATGATTCATTTCATGATTCATGATTCAATTGATGATTCATGATCATGATTAATTTCATGATTCATGATTCATGATTCAATTCATGATTCATGATTTGATTCATGATTCATGATTCATGATTTATGATTCATGATACAATTGATAATTCATGATCATGATTCAATTCATGATTCATGATTATTGCTTCAATTCATGATACATGATTAAATTTCATGATTCATGATTCATGATTTGATTCATGATTCATCATTCATAATTCATTTCATGATTCATGATTCATGATTTGATTCATGATTCATGATTCAATTCATGATTCATGATTCATTTCATGATTCATGATTCATTTCATGATTCATGATTAAATTAATGATTTTGTGATTCATGATTCATGATTCATTTCATGATTCATGATTCATGATTAATTTATGATTCATGATTAAATTCATGATTCATGATTCATTTCATGATTCATGATTCGATTCATGATTCAATTCATGATTCATGATTTGATTCATGATTCATGATTCAATTCATGATTCATGGTTCATTTCATGATTCATTTCATGTTTCATGATTCAATTCAAAATTTTATTCCTGATTCCATGATTCATGATTTAATTCATGATTCATGATTCATGATTCAATCATGATCATGATTCATTTCATGATTCATGATTCATGATTCAATGATGATTCATGATTCAATTCATGATTCATGATTCATTTCATGATTCATGATTCATGATTCATTTCATGATTCATGATTCATGATTCATGATTCATGATTCATGATTCATGATTTGATTCATGATTCATGTTTCATAATTCAATTCATGAATCATGATTCATGATTCATTTTATGATTCATGATTCGATTCATGATTCATAATTAAATTCATGAATCATCAATTGAATCATGAATCATAAATCATGAATCATAAATCAAATCATGATTCATGATTCATGATTCATTTCATAATTCATGATTCATGATTCATGATTCATGATTCATGATTTGATTCATGATTCATGATTTGATTCATGATTCATGATCATGATTCATGTTTCATATTCATTTCATGATTCATGATTCATGATTCATGATTTAATTCATGATTCATGATTCATGATTCAATTCATGATTCATGATTGATTCATGATTCATGATTCCTTTCATGATTCATGATTCAAATCATGATTCATGATTCATGATCAATTCATGATTCATGATTTGATTCATGATTCATGATTCAATTCTCGATTCATGATTTATGGCTCAATTCATGATTCATGATTCATTTCATGATTCATGATATATGATTCAATTCATGATTCATTATTCAATTCATGATTTATTTCATGATTCATGATTTATGACTTCAATTCATGATTTATGATTCAATTCATGATTCATGATTAAATTCATGATTCATGATTCATGATTCAATTTATGATTCATGATTCGATTCATGATTTCATAATTCAATTCATGAATCATCAATTGAATCATGAATCATAAATCATGAATCATGAATCAAATCATGATTCATGATTCATTTCATGATTCATGATTCATTTCATGATTCATGATTCATGATTCATTGATTTGATTCATGATTCATGATTATGATTCATGATTCATGATTCTATTCAGATTCATGATTCATTTCATGATTCATGATTCATTTCATGATTCATGATTCATGATTTAATTCATGATTCATGATTCATGATTCAATTCATGATTCATGATTCCATTTCATGATTCATGATTCATGATTCAATTGATGATTCATGATTCATGATTCAATTCATGATTCATGATTCATTTCATGATTCATGAATTCATTTCATGATTCATGATTCATGATTCATGATTCATGATTCATGATTTGATTCATGATTCATGATTTGATTCATGATACCATGATTCATGTTTCATAATTCAATTAATGATTCATGATTCATGATTCATTTTATGATTCATGATTCGATTCATGATTCATAATTCAATTCATGAATCAATCAATTGAATCATGAATCATAAATCATGAATCATGAATCAAATCATGATTCATGATTCATGATTCATGATTCAATTCATGATTCATGATTCATTTCATGATTCATGATTCATGATTCATTTCATGATTCATGATTCATGATTCATGATTCATGATTCATGATTCATGTTTCATAATTCATTTTATGATTCATGATTCATGATTCATGATTTAATTCATGATTCATGATCATGATTCAATTCATGATTCATGATTCATTTCATGATTCATGATTCATGATTCCTTTCATGATCATGACTCAAATCATGATTCATGATTGATTCATGATTCATGATTCAATTCTCGATTCATGATTTATGGCTCAATTCATGATTCATGATTCATTCATGATTCATGATATATGATTCAATTCATGATTCATTATTCAATTCATGATTTATTTCATGATTCATGATTTATGATTCAATTCATGATTTATGATTCAATTCATGATTCATGATTAAATTCATGATTCATGATTCCATGATTCATGATTCATGATTCATGATCATGATTCATTTCATGATTCATGATTCATGATTCAATTGATGATTCATGATTCGATTCATGATTCATAATTCAATTCATGAATCATCAATTGAATCATGAATCATAAATCATGAATCATGAATCAAATCATGATTCATGATTCATGATTCAATTCATGATTCATGATTCATTTCATGATTCATGATTCAATGATTCATGGGATTGATCATGATTCATGATTCTATTCAGATTCATCATTATTTCATGATTCATGATTCATTTCATGATTCATGATTCATGATTTGAATCATGATTCAATTCATGTTTCATGATTCAATTCAAAATTTAATTCCTGATTCATGATTCATGATTTAATTCATGATTCATGATTCATGATTCAATTCATGATTCATGATTCATTTCATGATTCATGATTCATTATTCCTTTCATGATTCATGATTCAAATCATGATTCATGGTTCATGATTCAATTCATGATTCATGATTTGATTCATGATTCATGATTCAATTCTCGATTCATGATTCATGGCTCAATTCATGATTCATGATTCAATTCATGATTCATGATTCAATTAATGATTCATGATTATTGCTTCAATTCATGATACATGATTAAATTCATGATTCATGATTTATGATTTGATTCATGATTCATCATTCATAATTCATTTCATGATTCATGATTCATGATTTTGATTCATGATTCATGATTCAATTCATGATTCATGATTCATTTCATGATTCATGATTCATTTCATGATTCATGATTAAATTAATGATTTGTGATTCATGATTCATAATTCATTTCATGATTCATGATTCATGATTAAATTCATGATTCATGATTAAATTCATGATTCATGATTCATTTCATGAATCATCAATTGAAACATGAATCATAAATCAAGAATCATGAATCAAATCATGATTCATGATTCATGATTCATGATTCAATTCATGATTCATGATTCATTTCATGATTCATGATTCATGATTCATTTCATGATTCATGATTTGAATTATGATTCATGATTTGATTCATGATTTCATGAATCATGATTCAATTCATGATTCATGATTCAATTCAAAATTTAATTCCTGATTCATGATTCATGATTTGATTCATGATCATGATTCAATTCTCAATTCATGATTCATGGCTCAATTCATGATTCATGATTCAATTTATGATTCATGATAGATGATTCAATTCATGATTCATTATTCAATTCATGATTTATTTCATGATTTAAGATTTATGATTCAATTCATGATTTATGAGATTCAATTCATCATTCATGATTCAATTCATGATTCATGATTAAATCATGATTCAATTCATGATTCATGATTCATTTCATGATTCATGATTCATTTCATGATTCATGATTCATGATTTATGATTCATGATTCATGATTTGATTCATGATTCATGATTCAATTCATGATTCATGATTCAATA